>NW_028295069.1:0-172000 GCF_964341445.2 Mesoplodon mirus | reverse complement strand
GTATTTCAAAAAGGCACATTCACCACAATGTTCGTTGCAGCACTATTTACAATAGCCAGGTAATGGAAGCAACCTAAATGCCCACAGACAGATGAATGGATAAAGATGTGGTACATATATAAAATGGAATATTACTCGGCCATAAAAAGGAATGAAACTGGGTCATTTGTAGAGACATTGATGGATCGAGAGACTGTCATACAGAATGAAGTAAGTCAGAAAGAGGAAAACAAATATTGTATATTAATGCATATATGTGGAACCTAAAAAAATGGTACAGATGAACTGGTTTGCAGGGAAGAAATAGAGACACAGAGGTAGAGAACAAACGTATGGACACCAAGTGTGGGAAGCCATGGTGTGGTGGTGGTGGGATGAGTTGGGAGATTAGGATTGACCTGTATACATGTATATGCATAAACTACATAACTAATAATAACGTGCTGTATAAAAAAATAAATAAAATTAAATTTCAAAATTTTAAAAAATAAAATTTAAAAATAAAACAGAAAAAATTCTTCCCGTCACACAGATGTATTTATAGGAATGAATTATTTCCATGCTTATATCTATAATTAGATAAAAGAGGAATAAAATCTAACTTGAACCATAAAAGAAAAAAAAAAATTGAACCCACGAGTTATACAGAGGAAAACCCTATCAGGGCACTTGCTCCAGCGGTAAACAATTCTGATATTGGTCAGAGGTGGGGAACCATCTCCCATACAGCCAGCAACCCACCCCCCACGCAAGGAGCTTCCTCATTGCAAAGCTGGGGGACCGTGCCGAGGCATCTGTGAGTAAACGTGAGCTGAGCTCCAGGCCAGCTGCTGCTGAACTGTTCCCACCCTTTCCAGGTAAAACACCTGAATATGTACAAGGGCTTGAAAGCCTAGAGGAAGGACCGTGGAGCCACACCAGCGACAGCACGCAGGCCAACTTGGTGCCTGCAGGCCAGCCAGGGTGGTCCTGGACCCTGGCGCTCTTCCAGAAGCTTTCCATTGCCCTGCCTGAGATACCCCTCCTGTCCCGGCCCCCACTGCTTTTTTCCTTCCTCACCTCTGTCCGGAGAGAAATTCCAGCGGAAGGTATGGGTGACACATCCTCTTCTATACAGGCGGCAGCCTGGCAACTCCTGCAGAAAGGCCAGCAGAACCCCACTCACGTCGGGCCACCCACAAAGCTGTGGCCCCTCACTCCCTCCCACCAGCACAGCCCCGAGACTGCTGACGGGGCAGAGAATATGGACTCAGGCACAGCTTCAGGGGCTATTGCTGCCTGGAGCTCTGTTTATATTGACCTCAACGAGGCACACCTGGGGAGGGCGGGCCGGCAGTGTAAGGCTGCCCAGGTCAGCTAATCCACAACCCTCAGGGAATCACATTGTTGAAAATGGACCCCGCTAAGGCAGAAGAGAAGCCAAGGGAAAAAAGGACACAATGCCATTTGCAGCACCGTAGATGAGTCTAGAAGTAATCACGTGACTTGTCGTAAGTCAGAAAGTGAAAGACACATATCATATCACTTATAGGTGTTACCTAAAAATGGATACCAGGGCAGATATTTCCACAGAGAAGGGCAATCACAGATTCATTAAACAAACTTATGGTTCACCAATGGAAAGGTGTGAGGATTGGTTTCATTACGATATCGGGGTTAACAGACATATACAAACACAGGTGACATATATAATCACCAAAGACCTACAGAATACCAAGAGAGGACTACTCAACATTCTGTCATAACGTACATGGGTAAAGGATCCCAAGAAAAACAGACATCTGTATATGTGTAAAAGAACCACATACTCCACACCTACAACAAGCCAAACATTGTAATCAAACTTGCTGTAATAAAAAATAAAAAAAAATTAAATTAAAAACACGAACAAGATGTAGTGATACAAACGTGAGGGGCTTTCTCCTGGCACATTCCATTCTAAATTCCAATCTAGAACACCACTTCCACTGAGGCTCTCTTGCCCTAGTAACCAGATTTGGTAAGGGTGAACTGCTGCCACCTTGTGGCCGTTTCACACAACAGCAGTTTTAATCCCAGCGCTAATGGTCAGTTGATATTCAAAATCATTGCAGGCCTGTAAATGACACCTGCCCTGAAAACAAATCCTGGGGTCACATATCGACCAAAATGTTCAAAGGACGTCCATATTTCAAAACGACCGTTTCAAAAGGCATATTTTACGCACATTAGTGTTCTGCTTCTTTTCCTTTCTTTCCTTTTTTGTTGAAAAACACGGGAATGGAAAAAGGCATCCCTCAGAATGGGCGAAAATCGTTGCAAACGAATCAATGGACAGAGGTTTAATCTCCAATATATATAAACAGCTCACGCAGCTTAATATTAAAAAACAAACAACCCAATACAAAAATGGGCCGAAGATCTAAAGAGATGTTTCTTCAAAGAAGACACAGAGATGGCCAAGACGCACATGAAAAGCTGCTCAACAGCACTAATTATTAGAGAAATGCAAATCAAAACTACAATGAGGTATCACCTCACACCTGTTAGAATCGGCATCATCAGAAAATCTACAAACAACCAATTCTGGGGAGGGTGTGCACAAAAGGAGCCCTCTTCCACTATCGGTGGGAATGTAAATTGATAGTCACTATGGAGAACAGTATGGAGTTTCCTTAAAAAAACTAGAAATAGAATTACCATCTGATCCAGCAATCCCACTTCTGGGCATATACCCAGAGAAAACCGTAAATCAAAAAGGCACATTCACCACAATGTTCGTTGCAGCACTATTTACAATAGCCAGGTAATGGAAGCAACCTAAATACCCACAGACAGATGAATGGATAAAGATGTGGTACATATATAAAATGGAATATTACTCGGCCATAAAAAGGAATGAAACTGAGTCATTTGTAGAGACATCGATGGATCGAGAGACTGTCATACAAAATGAAGTAAGTCAGGAAGAGGAAAACAAATATTGTATATTAATGCATATATGTGGAGCCTAAAAAATGGTACAGAAGAACTGGCTTGCAGGGAAGAAATAGAGACACAGAGGTAGAGAACAAACGTATGGACACCAAGTGTGGGAAGCCATGGGGTGGTGGTGGTGGGATGAGTTGGGAGATTGGGATTGACCTGTATACATGTATATGCATAAAATACATAACTAATAATAACCTGCTGTATAAAAACATAAAGAAAATTGTATTTCAAAATTAAAAAAAAATAAAATTTAAAAATAAAAGAGAAAAAAGTTCTTCCCGTCACACAGATGTATTTATAGGAATGAATTATTTCAATGCTTATATCTATAAATACATAAAAGAGGAATAAAATCTAACTTGAACCATAAAAGAAAAAAAAACCTGAAATCACGAGTTATACAGAGGAAAACCCTATCTGCGCACTTGCTCCAGCGGTAAACAATTCTGAAATTGGTCAGAGGTGGGGAACCATCTCCCATACAGCCAGCAACCCACCCCCCACGCAAGGAGCGTCCTCATTGCAAAGCTGGGGGACCGTGCCGAGGCATCTGTGAGTAAACGTGAGCTGAGCCCCAGGCCAGCTGCTGCTGAACTGTTCCCACCCTTTCCAGGTAAAACACCTGAATATGTACAAGGGATTGTAAGCCTAGAGGAAGGGCCGTGGAGCCACACCAGCGACAGCACGCAGGCCAACTTGGTGCCTGCAGGACAGCCGGGGTGATCATGGCCCCGGGATATCTTCCGGAAGATTTCCATTGCCCTGCCTGAGATACCCCTCCTCTGCCGGCACCCACTGCGTTTTTCCTTCCTCACCTCTGTCCGGAGAGAAATTCCAGCGGAAGGTATGGGTGACACATCCTCTTCTTTACAGGCGGCAGCCTGGCAACTCCTGCAGAAAGGCCAGAAGAGCCCCACTCACACCGGGCCACCCACAAAGCTGTGGCCCCTCACTCCCTCCCACCAGCACAGCCCCGAGACTGCTGACGGGGCAGAGAATATGGAGTCAGGCACAGCTTCAGGGGCTATTGCTGCCTGGAGCTCTGTTTATATTGACCTCAACAAGGCACACCTGGGGAGGGTGGGCCGGCAGGGTAAGGCTGCCCAGGTCAGCTAATCCACAACCCTCAGGGAATCACATTGTTGAAAATGGACCTCGCTAAGGCAGAAGAGAAGCCAAGGGAAAAAAGGACACAATGCGATTTGCAGCACCGTAGATGAGCCTAGAATTAATCACGTGACTTGTAGTAAGTCAGAAAGTGAAAGACACATATCATATCATAACACTTATAGGTGTTACCTAAAAATGGATACCAGGACAGATATTTCCACGGAGAAGGGCAATCACAGATTCATTAAACAAACTTATGGTTCACCAATGGAAAAGTGTGAAGATTGTTTTCATTACGATATCGGGGTTAACAGACAAATACAAACACAGGTGACATATATAATCACCAAAGACCTACAGAATACCAAGAGAGGACTACTCAACATTCTGTCATAACGTACATGGGAAAAGGATCCCAGGAAGAACAGACATCTGTTTATGTGTAAAAGAACCACATCTTCCACACCTACAACAAGCCAAACATTGTAATCAAACTTGCTGTAATAAAAAATAAAAAATTAAATTAAAAACACGAACAAGAAGTAGTGAGACAAACTTGAGGGGCTTTCTCCTGGCACATTCCATTCTAAATTCCAATCTAGAACACCACTTCCACTGAGGCTCTCTTGCCTTAGTAACCAATTTGGTAAGGGAGAACTGCTGCCAGCTTGTGGCCGTTTCACACAACAGCAGCTTTAATCCCATCACTAATGGTCAGTTGATATTCAAAATCATTGCAGGCCTGTAAATGACACCTGCCCTGAAAACAAATCCTGGGGTCACATATCGACCAAAAAATTCAAAGGACGTCCATATTTCAAAACGACCGTTTCAAAAGGCATATTTTACGCACATTAGTGTTCTGCTTCTATTCCTTTCTTTCCTTTTTTGTTAAAAAACACGGGAATGGAAAAAGGCATCCCTCAGAATGGGCGAAAATCATTGCAAACGAATCAATGGACAGAGGTTTAATCTCCAATATATATAAACAGATCATGCAGCTTAATATTAAAAAACAAACAACCCAATACAAAAATGGGCAGAAGATCTAAAGAGTCGTTTCTTCAAAGAAGACACAGAGATGGCCAAGACGCACATGATAAGGTGCTCAACAGCACTAATTATTAGAGAAATGCAAATCAAAACTACAATGAGGTATCACCTCACACCTGTTAGAATCGGCATCATCAGAAAATCTACAAACAACCAATTCTGGGGAGGGTGTGCACAAAAGGAGCACTCTTCCACTATTGGTGGGAATGTAACTTGATACAGTCACTATGGAGAACAGTATGGAGTTTCCTTAAAAAAACTAGAAATAGAATTACCATCTGATTCAGCAATCCCACTTCTGGGCATATACCCAGAGAAAACCGTAAATCAAAAAGGCACATTCACCACAATATTCGTTGCAGCACTATTTACAATAGCCAGGTAATGGAAGCAAACTAAATGCCCACAGACAAATGAATGGATAAAGATGTGGTACATATATGAAATGGAATATTACTCGGCCATAAAAAGGAATGAAACTGGGTCATTTGTAGAGACATCGATGGATCGAGAGACTGTCATACTGAATGAAGTAAGTCAGAAAGAGGAAAACAAATATTGTATATTAATGCATATATGTGGAACCTAAAAAAATGGTACAGATGGACTGGTTTGCAGGGAAGAAATAGAGACACAGAGGTAGAGAACAAATGTATGGACACCAAGTGTGGGAAGCCATGGGGTGGTGGTGGGGGGATGAGTTGGGAGATTGGGATTGACCTTTATACATGTATATGCATAAAATACATAACTAATAATAACCTGCTGTATAAAAACATAAATAAAATTAAATTTCAAAATTTTAAAAAATAAAATTTAAAAATAAAATAGAAAAAATTCTTCCCGTCACACAGATGTATTTATAGGAATGAATTATTTCCATGCTTAAATTTATAAATACATAAAAGAGGAATAAAATCTAACTTGAATCATAAAAGAAAAAAAAAGTGAACCCACGAGTTATACAGAGGAAAATTCTATCACGGCACTTGCTCCAGCGGTAAACAATTCTGAAATTGGTCAGAGGTGGGGAACCATCTCCCATAGAGCCAGCAACCCAACCCCCACGCAAGGAGCGTCCTCATTGCAAAGCAGGGGGACCGTGCCAAGGCATCTGTGAGTAAACGTGAGCTGAGCCCCAGGCCAGCTACTGCTGAACTGTTCCCACCCATTCCAGGTAAAACACCTGAATATGTACAAGGGCTTGAAAGCCTAGAGGAAGACCGTGGAGCCACACCAGTGACAGCACGGAGGCCAACTTGTTGCATGCAGGACAGCCAGGGTGGTCCTGGCCCCGGGCGCTCTTCCAGAAGCTTTCCATTTCCCTGCCTGAGATACCCCTCCTGTCCCGGCCCCCACTGCTTTTTTCCTTCCTCACCTCTGTCCGGAGAGAAATTCCAGCGGAAGGTATGGGTGACACAACCTCTTCTTTACAGGCGGCAGCCTGACAACTCCTGCAGAAAGGCCAGCAAAACCCCACTCACACCGGGCCACCCACAAAGCTGTGGCCCCTCACTCCCTCCCACCAGCACAGCCCCAAGACTGCTGACGGGGCAGAGAATATGGAGTCAGGCACAGCATCAGGGGCTATTGCTGCCTGAAGATCTGTTTATATTGACCTCAACGAGGCACACCTGGTGAGGGCGGGCTGGCAGGGTAAGGCTGCCCAGGTCAGCTAATCCACAACCTTCAGGGAATCACATTGTTAAAAATGGACGCCGCTAAGGCAAAAGAGAAGCCAAGGGAAAAAAGGACACAATGCCATTTGCAGCACCGTAGATGAGTCTAGAAGTAATCACGTGACTTGTAGTAAGTCAGAAAGTGAAAGACACATATCATATCATATCACTTATAGGTGTTACCTAAAAATGGATACCAGGGCAGATATTTCCACGGAGAAGGGCAATCACAGATTCATTAAACAAACTTATGGTTCACCAATGGAAAGGTGTGAGGACTGGTTTCATTACGATATCGGGGTTAACAGACATATACAAACACAGGTGACATATATAATCACCAAAGACCTACAGAATACCAAGAGAGGACTACTCAACATTCTGTCATAACGTACATGGGAAAAGGATCCCAGGAAGAACAGTCATCTGTATATGTGTAAAAGAACCACATCTTCCACACCTACAACAAGCCAAACATTGTAATCAAACTTGCTGTAATAAAAAATATTAAATTAAATTAAATACACGAACAAGAAGTAGTGAGACAAACGTGAGGGGCTTTCTCCTGGCACATTCCATTCTAAACTCCAATCTAGAACACCACTTCCACTGAGGCTCTCTTGCCCTAGTAACCAGATTTGGTAATGGTGAACTGCTGCCACCTTGTGGCCGTTTCACACAACAGCAGCTTTAATCCCAGCGCTAATGGTCAGTTGATATTCAAAATCATTGCAGGCCTGTAAATGACACCTGCCCTGAAAACAAATCCTGGGGTCACATATCGACCAAAAAATTCAAAGGACGTCCATATTTCAAAACGACCGTTTCAAAAGGCATATTTTACGCACATTAGTGTTCTGCTTCTTTTCCTTTCTTTCCTTTTTTGTTAAAAAACACGGGAATGGAAAAAGGCACCCCTCAGAATGGGCGAAAATCGTTGCAGACGAATCAATGGACAGAGGTTTAATCTCCAATATATATAAACAGCTCATGCAGCTTAATATTAAAAAAACAAACAACCCCAAAAAAATGGGCAGAAGATCTAAAGAGACGTTTCTTCAAAGGAGACACAGAGATGGCCAAGACGCACATGAAAAGCTGCTCAACAGCACTAATTATTAGAGAAATGCAAATCAAAACTACAATGAGGTATCACCTCACACCTGTTAGAATCGGCATCATCAGAAAATCTACAAACAACCAATTCTGGGGAGGGTGTGGACAAAAGGAGCCCTCTTCCACTATTGGTGGGAATGTAAATTGATACAGTCACTATGGAGAACAGTATGGAGTTTCCTTAAAAAAACTAGAAATAGAATTACCATCTGATCCAGCAATCCCACTTCTGGGCATATACCCAGAGAAAACCGTATTTCAAAAAGGCACATTCACCACAATGTTCGTTGCAGCGCTATTTACAATAGCCAGGTAATGGAAGCAACCTAAATGCCCACAGACAGATGAATGGATAAAGATGTGGTACATATATAAAATGGAATATGACTCGGCCATAAAAAGGAATGAAACTGGGTCATTTGTAGAGACATCGATGGATCGAGAGACTGTCATACAGAATGAAGTAAGTCAGAAAGAGGAAAACAAATATTGTATGTTAATGCATATATGTGGAGCCTAAAAATGGTACAGATGAACTGGTTTGCAGGGAAGAAATAGAGACACAGAGGTAGAGAACAAACGTATGGACACCAAGTGTGGGAATCCATGGGGTGGTGGTGGTGGGATGAGTTGGGAGTTTGGGATTGACCTGTATACATGTATATACATAAAATACATAACTAATAATAACGTGCTGTATAAAAAAAATAAATAAAATTAAATTTCAAAATTTTAAAAAATAAAATTTAAAAATAAAATAGAAAAAATTCTTCCCATCACACAGATATATTTATAGGAATGAATTATTTCCATGCTTATATCTATAAATACATAAAAGGGGAATAAAATCTAACTTGAACCATAAAAGAAAAAAAAAAACCTGAACCCAGGAGTTATACAGAGGAAAACCCTATCAGGGCACTTGCTCCAGTGGTAAACAATTTTGAAATTGGTCAGAGGAGGGGAACCATCTCCCATACAGCCAGCAACCCACCCCCCACGCAAGGAGCGTCCTCATTGCAAAGCTGGGGGACCGTGCCGAGGCATCTGTGAGTAAACGTGAGCTGAGCCCCAGGCCAGCTGCTGCTGAACTTTTCCCACCCTTTCCAGGTAAAACACCTGAATATGTACAAGGGCTTGAAAGCCTAGAGGAAGGGCCGTGGAGCCACACCAGCGACAGCAAGCAGGCCAACTTGGTGCCTGCAGGCCAGCCAGCGTGGTCCTGGCCCCGGGCACTCTTCCAGAAGCTTTCCATTGCCCTGCCTGAGATACCCATCCTGTCCCGGACCCCACTGCTTTTTTCCTTCCTCACCTCTGTCCGGAGAGAAATTCCAGCGGAAGTTATGGGTGACACATCCTCTTCTTTACAGGCGGCAGCCTGGCAACTCCTGCAGAAAGGCCAGCAGAACCCCACTCACACCGGGCCACCCACAAAGCTGTGGCCCCTCACTCCCACCCACCAGCACAGCCCCGAGACTGCTGACGGGGCAGAGAATATGGAGTCAGGCACAGCTTCAGGGTCTATTGCTGCCTGGAGCTCTGTTTATATTGATCTCAACGAGGCACACCTGGGGAGGGCGGGCTGGCAGGGTAAGGCTGCCCAGGTCAGCTAATCCACAACCCTCAGGGAATCACATTGTTGAAAATGGACCCCGCTAAGGCAGAAGAGAAGCCAAGGGAAAAAAGGACACGATGCCATTTGCAGCACCGTAGATGAGTCTAGAAGTAATCACGTGACTTGTAGTAAGTCAGAAAGTGAAAGACACATATCATATCATATCACTTATAGGTGTTACCTAAAAATGGATACCAGGGCAGATATTTCCACGGAGAAGGGCAATCACAGATTCATTAAACAAACTTATGGTTCACCAATGGAAAGGTGTGAGGATTGGTTTCATTATGATATCGGGGTTAACAGACATATACAAACACAGGTGACATATATAATCACCAAAGACCTACAGAATACCAAGAGAGGACTACTCAACATTCTGTCATAACGTACATGGGAAAAGGATCCCAGGAAGAACAGACATCTGTTTATGTGTAAAAGAACCACATCTTCCACACCTACAACAAGCCAAACATTGTAATCAAACTTGCTGTAATAAAAAATAAAAAATTAAATTAAAAACACGAACAAGAAGTAGTGAGACAAACTTGAGGGGCTTTCTCCTGGCACATTCCATTCTAAATTCCAATCTAGAACACCACTTCCACTGAGGCTCTCTTGCCTTAGTAACCAATTTGGTAAGGGAGAACTGCTGCCAGCTTGTGGCCGTTTCACACAACAGCAGCTTTAATCCCATCACTAATGGTCAGTTGATATTCAAAATCATTGCAGGCCTGTAAATGACACCTGCCCTGAAAACAAATCCTGGGGTCACATATCGACCAAAAAATTCAAAGGACGTCCATATTTCAAAACGACCGTTTCAAAAGGCATATTTTACGCACATTAGTGTTCTGCTTCTATTCCTTTCTTTCCTTTTTTGTTAAAAAACACGGGAATGGAAAAAGGCATCCCTCAGAATGGGCGAAAATCATTGCAAACGAATCAATGGACAGAGGTTTAATCTCCAATATATATAAACAGATCATGCAGCTTAATATTAAAAAACAAGCAACCCAATACAAAAATGGGCAGAAGATCTAAAGAGTCGTTTCTTCAAAGAAGACACAGAGATGGCCAAGACGCACATGATAAGGTGCTCAACAGCACTAATTATTAGAGAAATGCAAATCAAAACTACAATGAGGTATCACCTCACACCTGTTAGAATCGGCATCATCAGAAAATCTACAAACAACCAATTCTGGGGAGGGTGTGCACAAAAGGAGCACTCTTCCACTATTGGTGGGAATGTAACTTGATACAGTCACTATGGAGAACAGTATGGAGTTTCCTTAAAAAAACTAGAAATAGAATTACCATCTGATTCAGCAATCCCACTTCTGGGCATATACCCAGAGAAAACCGTAAATCAAAAAGGCACATTCACCACAATATTCGTTGCAGCACTATTTACAATAGCCAGGTAATGGAAGCAAACTAAATGCCCACAGACAAATGAATGGATAAAGATGTGGTACATATATGAAATGGAATATTACTCGGCCATAAAAAGGAATGAAACTGGGTCATTTGTAGAGACATCGATGGATCGAGAGACTGTCATACTGAATGAAGTAAGTCAGAAAGAGGAAAACAAATATTGTATATTAATGCATATATGTGGAACCTAAAAAAATGGTACAGATGGACTGGTTTGCAGGGAAGAAATAGAGACACAGAGGTAGAGAACAAATGTATGGACACCAAGTGTGGGAAGCCATGGGGTGGTGGTGGGGGGATGAGTTGGGAGATTGGGATTGACCTTTATACATGTATATGCATAAAATACATAACTAATAATAACCTGCTGTATAAAAACATAAATAAAATTAAATTTCAAAATTTTAAAAAATAAAATTTAAAAATAAAATAGAAAAAATTCTTCCCGTCACACAGATGTATTTATAGGAATGAATTATTTCCATGCTTAAATTTATAAATACATAAAAGAGGAATAAAATCTAACTTGAATCATAAAAGAAAAAAAAAGTGAACCCACGAGTTATACAGAGGAAAATTCTATCACGGCACTTGCTCCAGCGGTAAACAATTCTGAAATTGGTCAGAGGTGGGGAACCATCTCCCATAGAGCCAGCAACCCAACCCCCACGCAAGGAGCGTCCTCATTGCAAAGCAGGGGGACCGTGCCAAGGCATCTGTGAGTAAACGTGAGCTGAGCCCCAGGCCAGCTACTGCTGAACTGTTCCCACCCATTCCAGGTAAAACACCTGAATATGTACAAGGGCTTGAAAGCCTAGAGGAAGACCGTGGAGCCACACCAGTGACAGCACGGAGGCCAACTTGTTGCATGCAGGACAGCCAGGGTGGTCCTGGCCCCGGGCGCTCTTCCAGAAGCTTTCCATTTCCCTGCCTGAGATACCCCTCCTGTCCCGGCCCCCACTGCTTTTTTCCTTCCTCACCTCTGTCCGGAGAGAAATTCCAGCGGAAGGTATGGGTGACACAACCTCTTCTTTACAGGCGGCAGCCTGACAACTCCTGCAGAAAGGCCAGCAAAACCCCACTCACACCGGGCCACCCACAAAGCTGTGGCCCCTCACTCCCTCCCACCAGCACAGCCCCGAGACTGCTGACGGGGCAGAGAATATGGAGTCAGGCACAGCATCAGGGGCTATTGCTGCCTGAAGATCTGTTTATATTGACCTCAACGAGGCACACCTGGTGAGGGCGGGCCGGCAGGGTAAGGCTGCCCAGGTCAGCTAATCCACAACCTTCAGGGAATCACATTGTTAAAAATGGACGCCGCTAAGGCAAAAGAGAAGCCAAGGGAAAAAAGGACACAATGCCATTTGCAGCACCGTAGATGAGTCTAGAAGTAATCACGTGACTTGTAGTAAGTCAGAAAGTGAAAGACACATATCATATCATATCACTTATAGGTGTTACCTAAAAATGGATACCAGGGCAGATATTTCCACGGAGAAGGGCAATCACAGATTCATTAAACAAACTTATGGTTCACCAATGGAAAGGTGTGAGGACTGGTTTCATTACGATATCGGGGTTAACAGACATATACAAACACAGGTGACATATATAATCACCAAAGACCTACAGAATACCAAGAGAGGACTACTCAACATTCTGTCATAACGTACATGGGAAAAGGATCCCAGGAAGAACAGTCATCTGTATATGTGTAAAAGAACCACATCTTCCACACCTACAACAAGCCAAACATTGTAATCAAACTTGCTGTAATAAAAAATATTAAATTAAATTAAATACACGAACAAGAAGTAGTGAGACAAACGTGAGGGGCTTTCTCCTGGCACATTCCATTCTAAACTCCAATCTAGAACACCACTTCCACTGAGGCTCTCTTGCCCTAGTAACCAGATTTGGTAATGGTGAACTGCTGCCACCTTGTGGCCGTTTCACACAACAGCAGCTTTAATCCCAGCGCTAATGGTCAGTTGATATTCAAAATCATTGCAGGCCTGTAAATGACACCTGCCCTGAAAACAAATCCTGGGGTCACATATCGACCAAAAAATTCAAAGGACGTCCATATTTCAAAACGACCGTTTCAAAAGGCATATTTTACGCACATTAGTGTTCTGCTTCTTTTCCTTTCTTTCCTTTTTTGTTAAAAAACACGGGAATGGAAAAAGGCACCCCTCAGAATGGGCGAAAATCGTTGCAGACGAATCAATGGACAGAGGTTTAATCTCCAATATATATAAACAGCTCATGCAGCTTAATATTAAAAAAACAAACAACCCCAAAAAAATGGGCAGAAGATCTAAAGAGACGTTTCTTCAAAGGAGACACAGAGATGGCCAAGACGCACATGAAAAGCTGCTCAACAGCACTAATTATTAGAGAAATGCAAATCAAAACTACAATGAGGTATCACCTCACACCTGTTAGAATCGGCATCATCAGAAAATCTACAAACAACCAATTCTGGGGAGGGTGTGGACAAAAGGAGCCCTCTTCCACTATTGGTGGGAATGTAAATTGATACAGTCACTATGGAGAACAGTATGGAGTTTCCTTAAAAAAACTAGAAATAGAATTACCATCTGATCCAGCAATCCCACTTCTGGGCATATACCCAGAGAAAACCGTATTTCAAAAAGGCACATTCACCACAATGTTCGTTGCAGCGCTATTTACAATAGCCAGGTAATGGAAGCAACCTAAATGCCCACAGACAGATGAATGGATAAAGATGTGGTACATATATAAAATGGAATATGACTCGGCCATAAAAAGGAATGAAACTGGGTCATTTGTAGAGACATCGATGGATCGAGAGACTGTCATACAGAATGAAGTAAGTCAGAAAGAGGAAAACAAATATTGTATGTTAATGCATATATGTGGAGCCTAAAAATGGTACAGATGAACTGGTTTGCAGGGAAGAAATAGAGACACAGAGGTAGAGAACAAACGTATGGACACCAAGTGTGGGAATCCATGGGGTGGTGGTGGTGGGATGAGTTGGGAGTTTGGGATTGACCTGTATACATGTATATACATAAAATACATAACTAATAATAACGTGCTGTATAAAAAAAATAAATAAAATTAAATTTCAAAATTTTAAAAAATAAAATTTAAAAATAAAATAGAAAAAATTCTTCCCATCACACAGATATATTTATAGGAATGAATTATTTCCATGCTTATATCTATAAATACATAAAAGGGGAATAAAATCTAACTTGAACCATAAAAGAAAAAAAAAAACCTGAACCCAGGAGTTATACAGAGGAAAACCCTATCAGGGCACTTGCTCCAGTGGTAAACAATTTTGAAATTGGTCAGAGGAGGGGAACCATCTCCCATACAGCCAGCAACCCACCCCCCACGCAAGGAGCGTCCTCATTGCAAAGCTGGGGGACCGTGCCGAGGCATCTGTGAGTAAACGTGAGCTGAGCCCCAGGCCAGCTGCTGCTGAACTTTTCCCACCCTTTCCAGGTAAAACACCTGAATATGTACAAGGGCTTGAAAGCCTAGAGGAAGGGCCGTGGAGCCACACCAGCGACAGCAAGCAGGCCAACTTGGTGCCTGCAGGCCAGCCAGCGTGGTCCTGGCCCCGGGCACTCTTCCAGAAGCTTTCCATTGCCCTGCCTGAGATACCCATCCTGTCCCGGACCCCACTGCTTTTTTCCTTCCTCACCTCTGTCCGGAGAGAAATTCCAGCGGAAGTTATGGGTGACACATCCTCTTCTTTACAGGCGGCAGCCTGGCAACTCCTGCAGAAAGGCCAGCAGAACCCCACTCACACCGGGCCACCCACAAAGCTGTGGCCCCTCACTCCCACCCACCAGCACAGCCCCGAGACTGCTGACGGGGCAGAGAATATGGAGTCAGGCACAGCTTCAGGGGCTATTGCTGCCTGGAGCTCTGTTTATATTGATCTCAACGAGGCACACCTGGGGAGGGCGGGCTGGCAGGGTAAGGCTGCCCAGGTCAGCTAATCCACAACCCTCAGGGAATCACATTGTTGAAAATGGACCCCGCTAAGGCAGAAGAGAAGCCAAGGGAAAAAAGGACACGATGCCATTTGCAGCACCGTAGATGAGTCTAGAAGTAATCACGTGACTTGTAGTAAGTCAGAAAGTGAAAGACACATATCATATCATATCACTTATAGGTGTTACCTAAAAATGGATACCAGGGCAGATATTTCCACGGAGAAGGGCAATCACAGATTCATTAAACAAACTTATGGTTCACCAATGGAAAGGTGTGAGGATTGGTTTCATTATGATATCGGGGTTAACAGACATATACAAACACAGGTGACATATATAATCACCAAAGACCTACAGAATACCAAGAGAGGACTACTCAACATTCTGTCATAACGTACATGGGAAAAGGATCCCAAGAAGAACAGTCATCTGTATATGTGTAAAAGAACCACATCTTCCACACCTACAACAAGCCAAACATTGTAATCAAACTTGCTGTAATAAAAAATAAAAAATTAAATTAAAAACACGAACAAGAAATAGTGAGACAAACGTGAGGGGCTTTCTCCTGGCACATTCCATTCTAAACTCCAATCTAGAACACCACTTCCACTGAGGCTCTCTTGCCCTAGTAACCAGATTTGGTAAGGGTGAACTGCTGCCACCTTGTGGCCGTTTCACACAACAGCAGCTTTAATCCCAACGCTAATGGTCAGTTGATATTCAAAATCATTGCAGGCCTGTAAATGACACCTGCCCTGAAAACAAATCCTGGGGTCACATATCGACCAAAAAATTCAAAGGACGTCCATATTTCAAAACGACCGTTTCAAAAGGCATATTTTACGCACATTAGTGTTCTGCTTCTTTTCCTTTCTTTCCTTTTTTGTTAAAAAACACGGGAATGGAAAAAGGCATCCCTCAGAATGGGCGAAAATCGTTGCAGACGAATCAATGGACAGAGGTTTAATCTCCAATATATATAAACAGCTCATGCAGCTTAATATTAAAAAAACAAACAACCCCCAAAAAATGGGCAGAAGATCTAAAGAGACGTTTCTTCAAAGGAGGCACAGAGATGGCCAAGACGCACATGAAAAGCTGCTCAACAGCACTAATTATTAGAGAAATGCAAATCAAAACTACAATGAGGTATCACCTCACACCTGTTAGAATCGGCATCATCAGAAAATCTACAAACAACCAATTCTGGGGAGGGTGTGGACAAAAGGAGCCCTCTTCCACTCTTGGTGGGAATGTAAATTGATACAGTCACTATGGAGAACAGTATGGAGTTTCCTTAAAAAAACTAGAAATAGAATTACCATCTGATCCAGCAATCCCACTTCTGGGCATATACCCAGAGAAAACCGTATTTCAAAAAGGCACATTCACCACAATGTTCGTTGCAGCACTATTTACAATAGCCAGGTAATGGAAGCAACCTAAATGCCCACAGACAGATGAATGGATAAAGATGTGGTACATATATAAAATGGAATATGACTCGGCCATAAAAAGGAATGAAACTGGGTCATTTGTAGAGACATCGATGGATCGAGAGACTGTCATACAGAATGAAGTAAGTCAGAAAGAGGAAAACAAATATTGTATATTAATGCATATATGTGGAGCCTAAAAATGGTACAGATGAACTGGTTTGCAGGGAAGAAATAGAGACACAGATGTAGAGAACAAACGTATGGACACCAAGTGTGGGAATCCATGGGGTGGTGGTGGTGGGATGAGTTGGGAGTTTGGGATTGACCTGTATACATGTATATACATAAAATACATAACTAATAATAACGTGCTGTATAAAAAAAATAAATAAAATTAAATTTCAAAATTTTAAAAAATAAAATTTTAAAATAAAACAGAAAAAATTCTTCCCATCACACAGATGTATTTATAGGAAAGAATTATTTCCATGCTTATTTCTATAAATACATAAAAGGGGAATAAAATCTAACTTGAACCATAAAAGAAAAAAAAAACCTGAACCCACGAGTTATACAGAGGAAAACCCTATCAGGGCACTTGCTCCAGTGGTAAACAATTCTGAAATTGGTCAGAGGTGGGGAACCATCTCCCATACAGCCAGCAACCCACCCCCCACGCAAGGAGCGTCCTCATTGCAAAGCTGGGGGACCGTGCCGAGGCATCTGTGAGTAAACGTGAGCTGAGCCCCAGGCCAGCTGCTGCTGAACTGTTCCCACCCTTTCCAGGTAAAACACCTGAAAATGTACAAGGGCTTGAAAGCCTAGAGGAAGGACCGTGGAGCCACACCAGCGACAGCACGCAGGCCAACTTGGTGCCTGCAGGCCAGCCACCGTGATCCTGGACCCTGGCGCTCTTCCAGAAGCTTTCCATTGCCCTGCCTGAGATACCCCTCCTGTCCCGGCCCCCACTGCTTTTTTCCTTCCTCACCTCTGTCCGGAGAGAAATTCCAGCGGAAGGTATGGGTGACACATCCTCTTCTTTACAGGCGGCAGCCTGGCAACTCCTGCAGAAAGGCCAGCAGAACGCCACTCACACCGGGCCACCCACAAAGCTGTGGCCCCTCACTCCCTCCCACCAGCACAGCCCCGAGACTGCTGACGGGGCAGAGAATATGGAGTCAGGCACAGCTTCAGGGGCTATTGCTGCCTGGAGCGCTGTTTATATTGACCTCAACGAGGCACACCTGGGGAGGGCGGGCCGGCAGGGTAAGGCTGCCCAGGTCAGCTAATCCACAACCCTCAGGGAATCACATTGTTGAAAATGGACCCCGCTAAGGCAGAAGAGAAGCCAAGGGAAAAAAGGACACAATGCCATTTGCAGCACCGTAGATGAGTCTAGAAGTAATCACGTGACTTGTAGTAAGTCAGAAAGTGAAAGACACATATCATATCATATCACTTATAGGTGTTACCTAAAAATGGATACCAGGGCAGATATTTCCACGGAGAAGGGCAATCACAGATTCATTAAACAAACTTATGGTTCACCAATGGAAAGGTGTGAGGATTGGTTTCATTACGATATCGGGGTTAACAGACATATACAAACACAGGTGACATATATAATCACCAAAGACCTACAGAATACCAAGAGAGGACTACTCAACATTCTGTCATAACGTACATGGGAAAAGGATCCCAAGAAGAACAGTCATCTGTATATGTGTAAAAGAACCACATCTTCCACACCTACAACAAGCCAAACATTGTAATCAAACTTGCTGTAATAAAAAATAAAAAATTAAATTAAAAACACGAACAAGAAATAGTGAGACAAACGTGAGGGGCTTTCTCCTGGCACATTCCATTCTAAACTCCAATCTAGAACACCACTTCCACTGAGGCTCTCTTGCCCTAGTAACCAGATTTGGTAAGGGTGAACTGCTGCCACCTTGTGGCCGTTTCACACAACAGCAGCTTTAATCCCAACGCTAATGGTCAGTTGATATTCAAAATCATTGCAGGCCTGTAAATGACACCTGCCCTGAAAACAAATCCTGGGGTCACATATCGACCAAAAAATTCAAAGGACGTCCATATTTCAAAACGACCGTTTCAAAAGGCATATTTTACGCACATTAGTGTTCTGCTTCTTTTCCTTTCTTTCCTTTTTTGTTAAAAAACACGGGAATGGAAAAAGGCATCCCTCAGAATGGGCGAAAATCGTTGCAGACGAATCAATGGACAGAGGTTTAATCTCCAATATATATAAACAGCTCATGCAGCTTAATATTAAAAAAACAAACAACCCAAAAAAAATGGGCAGAAGATCTAAAGAGACGTTTCTTCAAAGGAGACACAGAGATGGCCAAGACGCACATGAAAAGCTGCTCAACAGCACTAATTATTAGAGAAATGCAAATCAAAACTACAATGAGGTATCACCTCACACCTGTTAGAATCGGCATCATCAGAAAATCTACAAACAACCAATTCTGGGGAGGGTGTGGACAAAAGGAGCCCTCTTCCACTATTGGTGGGAATGTAAATTGATACAGTCACTATGGAGAACAGTATGGAGTTTCCTTAAAAAAACTAGAAATAGAATTACCATCTGATCCAGCAATCCCACTTCTGGGCATATACCCAGAGAAAACCGTATTTCAAAAAGGCACATTCACCACAATGTTCGTTGCAGCACTATTTACAATAGCCAGGTAATGGAAGCAACCTAAATGCCCACAGACAGATGAATGGATAAAGAAGTGGTACATATATAAAATGGAATATGACTCGGCCATAAAAAGGAATGAAACTGGGTCATTTGTAGAGACATCGATGGATCGAGAGACTGTCATACAGAATGAAGTAAGTCAGAAAGAGGAAAACAAATATTGTATATTAATGCATATATGTGGAGCCTAAAAATGGTACAGATGAACTGGTTTGCAGGGAAGAAATAGAGACACAGAGGTAGAGAACAAACGTATGGACACCAAGTGTGGGAATCCATGGGGTGGTGGTGGTGGGATGAGTTGGGAGATTGGGATTGACCTGTATACATGTATATGCATAAAATACATAACTAATAATAACGTGCTGTATAAAAACATAAATAAAATTAAATTTCAAAATTTTAAAAAATAAAATTTAAAAATAAAACAGAAAAAATTCTTCCCGTCACACAGATGTATTTATAGGAATGAATTATTTCCATGCTTATATTTATAAATACATAAAAGAGGAATAAAATCTAACTTGAACCAAAAAAGAAAAAAAAATTGAACCCACGAGTTATACAGAGGAAAACCCTATCACGGCACTTGCTCCAGCGGTAAACAATTCTGAAATTGGTCAGAGGTGGGGAACCATCTCCCATACAGCCAGCCACCCACCCCCCACACAAGGAGCGTCCTCATTGAAAAGCTGGGGGACCGTGCCGAGGCATCTGTGAGTAAACGTGAGCTGAGCCCCAGGCCAGCTGCTTCTGATCTGTTCCCACCCTTTCCAGGTAAAACACCTGAATATGTACAAGGGCTTGAAAGCCTAGAGGAAGGACCGTGGAGCCACACCAGCGACAGCACGCAGGCCAACTTGGTGCCTGCAGGCCAGCCAGCGTGGTCCTGGCACCGGGCGCTCTTCCAGAAGCTTTCCATTGCCCTGCCTGAGATACCCCTCCTGTCCCGGCCCCCACTGCTTTTTTCCTTCCTCACCTCTGTCAGGAGAGAAATTCCAGCGGAAGGTATGGGTGACACATCCTCTTCTTTACAGGCGGCAGCCTGGCAACTCCTGCAGAAAGGCCAGCAGAACCCCACTCACACCGGGCCACCCACAAAGCTGTGGCCCCTCACTCCCTCCCACCAGCACAGCCCCGAGACTGCTGACGGGGCAGAGAATATGGAGTCAGGCACAGCTTCAGGGGCTATTGCTGCCTGGAGCTCTGTTTATATTGACCTCAACGAGGCACACCTGGGGAGGGCGGGCCGGCAGGGTAAGGCTGCCCAGGTCAGCTAATCCACAACCCTCAGGGAATCACATTGTTGAAAATGGACCCCGCTAAGGCAGAAGAGAAGCCAAGGGAAAAAAGGACACAATGCCATTTGCAGCACCGTAGATGAGTCTAGAAGTAATCACGTGACTTGTAGTAAGTCAGAAAGTGAAAGACACATATCATATCATATCACTTATAGGTGTTACGTAAAAATGGATACCAGGGCAGATATTTCCACGGAGAAGGGCAATCACAGATTCATTAAACAAACTTATGGTTCACCAATGGAAAGGTGTGAGGATTGGTTTCATTACGATATCGGGGTTAACAGACATATACAAACACAGGTGACATATATAATCACCAAAGACCTACAGAATACCAAGAGAGGACTACTCAACATTCTGTCATAACGTACATGGGAAAAGGATCCCAAGAAGAACAGTCATCTGTATATGTGTAAAAGAACCACATCTTCCACACCTACAACAAGCCAAACATTGTAATCAAACTTGCTGTAATAAAAAATAAAAAATTAAATTAAAAACACGAACAAGAAATAGTGAGACAAACGTGAGGGGCTTTCTCCTGGCACATTCCATTCTAAACTCCAATCTAGAACACCACTTCCACTGAGGCTCTCTTGCCCTAGTAACCAGATTTGGTAAGGGTGAACTGCTGCCACCTTGTGGCCGTTTCACACAACAGCAGCTTTAATCCCAACGCTAATGGTCAGTTGATATTCAAAATCATTGCAGGCCTGTAAATGACACCTGCCCTGAAAACAAATCCTGGGGTCACATATCGACCAAAAAATTCAAAGGACGTCCATATTTCAAAACGACCGTTTCAAAAGGCATATTTTACGCACATTAGTGTTCTGCTTCTTTTCCTTTCTTTCCTTTTTTGTTAAAAAACACGGGAATGGAAAAAGGCATCCCTCAGAATGGGCGAAAATCGTTGCAGACGAATCAATGGACAGAGGTTTAATCTCCAATATATATAAACAGCTCATGCAGCTTAATATTAAAAAAACAAACAACCCAAAAAAAATGGGCAGAAGATCTAAAGAGACGTTTCTTCAAAGGAGACACAGAGATGGCCAAGACGCACATGAAAAGCTGCTCAACAGCACTAATTATTAGAGAAATGCAAATCAAAACTACAATGAGGTATCACCTCACACCTGTTAGAATCGGCATCATCAGAAAATCTACAAACAACCAATTCTGGGGAGGGTGTGGACAAAAGGAGCCCTCTTCCACTATTGGTGGGAATGTAAATTGATACAGTCACTATGGAGAACAGTATGGAGTTTCCTTAAAAAAACTAGAAATAGAATTACCATCTGATCCAGCAATCCCACTTCTGGGCATATACCCAGAGAAAACCGTATTTCAAAAAGGCACATTCACCACAATGTTCGTTGCAGCACTATTTACAATAGCCAGGTAATGGAAGCAACCTAAATGCCCACAGACAGATGAATGGATAAAGAAGTGGTACATATATAAAATGGAATATGACTCGGCCATAAAAAGGAATGAAACTGGGTCATTTGTAGAGACATCGATGGATCGAGAGACTGTCATACAGAATGAAGTAAGTCAGAAAGAGGAAAACAAATATTGTATATTAATGCATATATGTGGAGCCTAAAAATGGTACAGATGAACTGGTTTGCAGGGAAGAAATAGAGACACAGAGGTAGAGAACAAACGTATGGACACCAAGTGTGGGAATCCATGGGGTGGTGGTGGTGGGATGAGTTGGGAGATTGGGATTGACCTGTATACATGTATATGCATAAAATACATAACTAATAATAACGTGCTGTATAAAAACATAAATAAAATTAAATTTCAAAATTTTAAAAAATAAAATTTAAAAATAAAACAGAAAATATTCTTCCCGTCACACAGATGTATTTATAGGAATGAATTATTTCCATGCTTATATTTATAAATACATAAAAGAGGAATAAAATCTAACTTGAACCAAAAAAGAAAAAAAAAATTGAACCCACGAGTTATACAGAGGAAAACCCTATCACGGCACTTGCTCCAGCGGTAAACAATTCTGAAATTGGTCAGAGGTGGGGAACCATCTCCCATACAGCCAGCCACCCACCCCCCACACAAGGAGCGTCCTCATTGAAAAGCTGGGGGACCGTGCCGAGGCATCTGTGAGTAAACGTGAGCTGAGCCCCAGGCCAGCTGCTTCTGATCTGTTCCCACCCTTTCCAGGTAAAACACCTGAATATGTACAAGGGCTTGAAAGCCTAGAGGAAGGACCGTGGAGCCACACCAGCGACAGCACGCAGGCCAACTTGGTGCCTGCAGGCCAGCCAGCGTGGTCCTGGCACCGGGCGCTCTTCCAGAAGCTTTCCATTGCCCTGCCTGAGATACCCCTCCTGTCCCGGCCCCCACTGCTTTTTTCCTTCCTCACCTCTGTCCGGAGAGAATTTCCAGCGGAAGGTATGGGTGACACATCCTCTTCTTTACAGGCGGCAGCCTGGCAACTCCTGCAGAAAGGCCAGCAGAACCCCACTCACACCGGGCCACCCACAAAGCTGTGGCCCCTCACTCCCTCCCACCAGCACAGCCCCGAGACTGCTGACGGGGCAGAGAATATGGAGTCAGGCACAGCTTCAGGGGCTATTGCTGCCTGGAGCGCTGTTTATATTGACCTCAACGAGGCACACCTGGGGAGGGCGGGCCGGCAGGGTAAGGCTGCCCAGGTCAGCTAATCCACAACCCTCAGGGAATCACATTGTTGAAAATGGACCCCGCTAAGGCAGAAGAGAAGCCAAGGGAAAAAAGGACACAATGCCATTTGCAGCACCGTAGATGAGTCTAGAAGTAATCACGTGACTTGTAGTAAGTCAGAAAGTGAAAGACACATATCATATCATATCACTTATAGGTGTTACGTAAAAATGGATACCAGGGCAGATATTTCCACGGAGAAGGGCAATCACAGATTCATTAAACAAACTTATGGTTCACCAATGGAAAGGTGTGAGGATTGGTTTCATTACGATATCGGGGTTAACAGACATATACAAACACAGGTGACATATATAATCACCAAAGACCTACAGAATACCAAGAGAGGACTACTCAACATTCTGTCATAACGTACATGGGAAAAGGATCCCAAGAAGAACAGTCATCTGTATATGTGTAAAAGAACCACATCTTCCACACCTACAACAAGCCAAACATTGTAATCAAACTTGCTGTAATAAAAAATAAAAAATTAAATTAAAAACACGAACAAGAAATAGTGAGACAAACGTGAGGGGCTTTCTCCTGGCACATTCCATTCTAAACTCCAATCTAGAACACCACTTCCACTGAGGCTCTCTTGCCCTAGTAACCAGATTTGGTAAGGGTGAACTGCTGCCACCTTGTGGCCGTTTCACACAACAGCAGCTTTAATCCCAACGCTAATGGTCAGTTGATATTCAAAATCATTGCAGGCCTGTAAATGACACCTGCCCTGAAAACAAATCCTGGGGTCACATATCGACCAAAAAATTCAAAGGACGTCCATATTTCAAAACGACCGTTTCAAAAGGCATATTTTACGCACATTAGTGTTCTGCTTCTTTTCCTTTCTTTCCTTTTTTGTTAAAAAACACGGGAATGGAAAAAGGCATCCCTCAGAATGGGCGAAAATCGTTGCAGACGAATCAATGGACAGAGGTTTAATCTCCAATATATATAAACAGCTCATGCAGCTTAATATTAAAAAAACAAACAACCCAAAAAAAATGGGCAGAAGATCTAAAGAGACGTTTCTTCAAAGGAGACACAGAGATGGCCAAGACGCACATGAAAAGCTGCTCAACAGCACTAATTATTAGAGAAATGCAAATCAAAACTACAATGAGGTATCACCTCACACCTGTTAGAATCGGCATCATCAGAAAATCTACAAACAACCAATTCTGGGGAGGGTGTGGACAAAAGGAGCCCTCTTCCACTATTGGTGGGAATGTAAATTGATACAGTCACTATGGAGAACAGTATGGAGTTTCCTTAAAAAAACTAGAAATAGAATTACCATCTGATCCAGCAATCCCACTTCTGGGCATATACCCAGAGAAAACCGTATTTCAAAAAGGCACATTCACCACAATGTTCGTTGCAGCACTATTTACAATAGCCAGGTAATGGAAGCAACCTAAATGCCCACAGACAGATGAATGGATAAAGATGTGGTACATATATAAAATGGAATATGACTCGGCCATAAAAAGGAATGAAACTGGGTCATTTGTAGAGACATCGATGGATCGAGAGACTGTCATACAGAATGAAGTAAGTCAGAAAGAGGAAAACAAATATTGTATATTAATGCATATATGTGGAGCCTAAAAATGGTACAGATGAACTGGTTTGCAGGGAAGAAATAGAGACACAGAGGTAGAGAACAAACGTATGGACACCAAGTGTGGGAATCCATGGGGTGGTGGTGGTGGGATGAGTTGGGAGATTGGGATTGACCTGTATACATGTATATGCATAAAATACATAACTAATAATAACATGCTGTATAAAAACATAAATAAAATTAAATTTCAAAATTTTAAAAAATAAAATTTAAAAATAAAACAGAAAAAATTCTTCCCATCACACAGATGTATTTATAGGAATGAATTATTTCCATGCTTATATTTATAAATACATAAAAGAGGAATAAAATCTAACTTGAACCAAAAAAGAAAAAAAATTGAACCCACGAGTTATACAGAGGAAAACCCTATCACGGCACTTGCTCCAGCGGTAAACAATTCTGAAATTGGTCAGAGGTGGGGAACCATCTCCCGTGCAGCCAGCCACCCACCCCCCACACAAGGAGCGTCCTCATTGCAAAGCTGGGGGACCGTGCCGAGGCATCTGTGAGTAAACGTGAGGTGAGCCCCAAGCCAGCTGCTTCTGATCTGTTCCCACCCTTTCCAGGTAAAACACCTGAATATGTACAAGGGCTTGAAAGCCTAGAGGAAGGACCGTGGAGCCACACCAGCGACAGCACACAGGCCAACTTGGTGCCTGCAGGCCAGCCAGCGTGGTCCTGGCACCGGGCGCCCTTCCAGAAGCTTTCCATTGCACTGCCTGAGATACCCCTCCTTTCCCGGCCCCCACTGCCTTTTTCCTTCCTCACCTCTGTCCGGAGAGAAATTCCAGCGGAAGGTATGGGTGACACATCCTCTTCTTTACAGGCGGCAGCCTGGCAACTCCTGCAGAAAGGCCAGCAGAACCCCACTCACACCGGGCCACCCACAAAGCTGTGGCCCCTCACTCCCTCCCACCAGCACAGCCCCGAGACTGCTGACGGGGCAGAGAATATGGAGTCAGGCACAGCTTCAGGGGCTATTGCTGCCTGGAGCGCTGTTTATATTGACCTCAACGAGGCACACCTGGGGAGGGCGGGCCGGCAGGGTAAGGCTGCCCAGGTCAGCTAATCCACAACCCTCAGGGAATCACATTGTTGAAAATGGACCCCGCTAAGGCAGAAGAGAAGCCAAGGGAAAAAAGGACACAATGCCATTTGCAGCACCGTAGATGAGTCTAGAAGTAATCACGTGACTTGTAGTAAGTCAGAAAGTGAAAGACACATATCATATCATATCACTTATAGGTGTTACGTAAAAATGGATACCAGGGCAGATATTTCCACGGAGAAGGGCAATCACAGATTCATTAAACAAACTTATGGTTCACCAATGGAATGGTGTGAGGATTGGTTTCATTACGATATCGGGGTTAACAGACATATACAAACACAGGTGACATATATAATCACCAAAGACCTACAGAATACCAAGAGAGGACTACTCAACATTCTGTCATAACGTACATGGGAAAAGGATCCCAAGAAGAACAGTCATCTGTATATGTGTAAAAGAACCACATCTTCCACACCTACAACAAGCCAAACATTGTAATCAAACTTGCTGTAATAAAAAATAAAAAATTAAATTAAAAACACGAACAAGAAATAGTGAGACAAACGTGAGGGGCTTTCTCCTGGCACATTCCATTCTAAACTCCAATCTAGAACACCACTTCCACTGAGGCTCTCTTGCCCTAGTAACCAGATTTGGTAAGGGTGAACTGCTGCCACCTTGTGGCCGTTTCACACAACAGCAGCTTTAATCCCAACGCTAATGGTCAGTTGATATTCAAAATCATTGCAGGCCTGTAAATGACACCTGCCCTGAAAACAAATCCTGGGGTCACATATCGACCAAAAAATTCAAAGGACGTCCATATTTCAAAACGACCGTTTCAAAAGGCATATTTTACGCACATTAGTGTTCTGCTTCTTTTCCTTTCTTTCCTTTTTTGTTAAAAAACACGGGAATGGAAAAAGGCATCCCTCAGAATGGGCGAAAATCGTTGCAGACGAATCAATGGACAGAGGTTTAATCTCCAATATATATAAACAGCTCATGCAGCTTAATATTAAAAAAACAAACAACCCAAAAAAAATGGGCAGAAGATCTAAAGAGACGTTTCTTCAAAGGAGACACAGAGATGGCCAAGACGCACATGAAAAGCTGCTCAACAGCACTAATTATTAGAGAAATGCAAATCAAAACTACAATGAGGTATCACCTCACACCTGTTAGAATCGGCATCATCAGAAAATCTACAAACAACCAATTCTGGGGAGGGTGTGGACAAAAGGAGCCCTCTTCCACTATTGGTGGGAATGTAAATTGATACAGTCACTATGGAGAACAGTATGGAGTTTCCTTAAAAAAACTAGAAATAGAATTACCATCTGATCCAGCAATCCCACTTCTGGGCATATACCCAGAGAAAACCGTATTTCAAAAAGGCACATTCACCACAATGTTCGTTGCAGCACTATTTACAATAGCCAGGTAATGGAAGCAACCTAAATGCCCACAGACAGATGAATGGATAAAGATGTGGTACATATATAAAATGGAATATGACTCGGCCATAAAAAGGAATGAAACTGGGTCATTTGTAGAGACATCGATGGATCGAGAGACTGTCATACAGAATGAAGTAAGTCAGAAAGAGGAAAACAAATATTGTATATTAATGCATATATGTGGAGCCTAAAAATGGTACAGATGAACTGGTTTGCAGGGAAGAAATAGAGACACAGAGGTAGAGAACAAACGTATGGACACCAAGTGTGGGAATCCATGGGGTGGTGGTGGTGGGATGAGTTGGGAGATTGGGATTGACCTGTATACATGTATATGCATAAAATACATAACTAATAATAACGTGCTGTATAAAAACATAAATAAAATTAAATTTCAAAATTTTAAAAAATAAAATTTAAAAATAAAACAGAAAATATTCTTCCCGTCACACAGATGTATTTATAGGAATGAATTATTTCCATGCTTATATTTATAAATACATAAAAGAGGAATAAAATCTAACTTGAACCAAAAAAGAAAAAAAAATTGAACCCACGAGTTATACAGAGGAAAACCCTATCACGGCACTTGCTCCAGCGGTAAACAATTCTGAAATTGGTCAGAGGTGGGGAACCATCTCCCATACAGCCAGCCACCCACCCCCCACACAAGGAGCGTCCTCATTGAAAAGCTGGGGGACCGTGCCGAGGCATCTGTGAGTAAACGTGAGCTGAGCCCCAGGCCAGCTGCTTCTGATCTGTTCCCACCCTTTCCAGGTAAAACACCTGAATATGTACAAGGGCTTGAAAGCCTAGAGGAAGGACCGTGGAGCCACACCAGCGACAGCACGCAGGCCAACTTGGTGCCTGCAGGCCAGCCAGCGTGGTCCTGGCACCGGGCGCTCTTCCAGAAGCTTTCCATTGCCCTGCCTGAGATACCCCTCCTGTCCCGGCCCCCACTGCTTTTTTCCTTCCTCACCTCTGTCCGGAGAGAATTTCCAGCGGAAGGTATGGGTGACACATCCTCTTCTTTACAGGCGGCAGCCTGGCAACTCCTGCAGAAAGGCCAGCAGAACCCCACTCACACCGGGCCACCCACAAAGCTGTGGCCCCTCACTCCCTCCCACCAGCACAGCCCCGAGACTGCTGACGGGGCAGAGAATATGGAGTCAGGCACAGCTTCAGGGGCTATTGCTGCCTGGAGCGCTGTTTATATTGACCTCAACGAGGCACACCTGGGGAGGGCGGGCCGGCAGGGTAAGGCTGCCCAGGTCAGCTAATCCACAACCCTCAGGGAATCACATTGTTGAAAATGGACCCCGCTAAGGCAGAAGAGAAGCCAAGGGAAAAAAGGACACAATGCCATTTGCAGCACCGTAGATGAGTCTAGAAGTAATCACGTGACTTGTAGTAAGTCAGAAAGTGAAAGACACATATCATATCATATCACTTATAGGTGTTACGTAAAAATGGATACCAGGGCAGATATTTCCACGGAGAAGGGCAATCACAGATTCATTAAACAAACTTATGGTTCACCAATGGAAAGGTGTGAGGATTGGTTTCATTACGATATCGGGGTTAACAGACATATACAAACACAGGTGACATATATAATCACCAAAGACCTACAGAATACCAAGAGAGGACTACTCAACATTCTGTCATAACGTACATGGGAAAAGGATCCCAAGAAGAACAGTCATCTGTATATGTGTAAAAGAACCACATCTTCCACACCTACAACAAGCCAAACATTGTAATCAAACTTGCTGTAATAAAAAATAAAAAATTAAATTAAAAACACGAACAAGAAATAGTGAGACAAACGTGAGGGGCTTTCTCCTGGCACATTCCATTCTAAACTCCAATCTAGAACACCACTTCCACTGAGGCTCTCTTGCCCTAGTAACCAGATTTGGTAAGGGTGAACTGCTGCCACCTTGTGGCCGTTTCACACAACAGCAGCTTTAATCCCAACGCTAATGGTCAGTTGATATTCAAAATCATTGCAGGCCTGTAAATGACACCTGCCCTGAAAACAAATCCTGGGGTCACATATCGACCAAAAAATTCAAAGGACGTCCATATTTCAAAACGACCGTTTCAAAAGGCATATTTTACGCACATTAGTGTTCTGCTTCTTTTCCTTTCTTTCCTTTTTTGTTAAAAAACACGGGAATGGAAAAAGGCATCCCTCAGAATGGGCGAAAATCGTTGCAGACGAATCAATGGACAGAGGTTTAATCTCCAATATATATAAACAGCTCATGCAGCTTAATATTAAAAAAACAAACAACCCAAAAAAAATGGGCAGAAGATCTAAAGAGACGTTTCTTCAAAGGAGACACAGAGATGGCCAAGACGCACATGAAAAGCTGCTCAACAGCACTAATTATTAGAGAAATGCAAATCAAAACTACAATGAGGTATCACCTCACACCTGTTAGAATCGGCATCATCAGAAAATCTACAAACAACCAATTCTGGGGAGGGTGTGGACAAAAGGAGCCCTCTTCCACTATTGGTGGGAATGTAAATTGATACAGTCACTATGGAGAACAGTATGGAGTTTCCTTAAAAAAACTAGAAATAGAATTACCATCTGATCCAGCAATCCCACTTCTGGGCATATACCCAGAGAAAACCGTATTTCAAAAAGGCACATTCACCACAATGTTCGTTGCAGCACTATTTACAATAGCCAGGTAATGGAAGCAACCTAAATGCCCACAGACAGATGAATGGATAAAGATGTGGTACATATATAAAATGGAATATGACTCGGCCATAAAAAGGAATGAAACTGGGTCATTTGTAGAGACATCGATGGATCGAGAGACTGTCATACAGAATGAAGTAAGTCAGAAAGAGGAAAACAAATATTGTATATTAATGCATATATGTGGAGCCTAAAAATGGTACAGATGAACTGGTTTGCAGGGAAGAAATAGAGACACAGAGGTAGAGAACAAACGTATGGACACCAAGTGTGGGAATCCATGGGGTGGTGGTGGTGGGATGAGTTGGGAGATTGGGATTGACCTGTATACATGTATATGCATAAAATACATAACTAATAATAACGTGCTGTATAAAAACATAAATAAAATTAAATTTCAAAATTTTAAAAAATAAAATTTAAAAATAAAACAGAAAATATTCTTCCCGTCACACAGATGTATTTATAGGAATGAATTATTTCCATGCTTATATTTATAAATACATAAAAGAGGAATAAAATCTAACTTGAACCAAAAAAGAAAAAAAAATTGAACCCACGAGTTATACAGAGGAAAACCCTATCACGGCACTTGCTCCAGCGGTAAACAATTCTGAAATTGGTCAGAGGTGGGGAACCATCTCCCATACAGCCAGCCACCCACCCCCCACACAAGGAGCGTCCTCATTGAAAAGCTGGGGGACCGTGCCGAGGCATCTGTGAGTAAACGTGAGCTGAGCCCCAGGCCAGCTGCTTCTGATCTGTTCCCACCCTTTCCAGGTAAAACACCTGAATATGTACAAGGGCTTGAAAGCCTAGAGGAAGGACCGTGGAGCCACACCAGCGACAGCACGCAGGCCAACTTGGTGCCTGCAGGCCAGCCAGCGTGGTCCTGGCACCGGGCGCTCTTCCAGAAGCTTTCCATTGCCCTGCCTGAGATACCCCTCCTTTCCCGGCCCCCACTGCTTTTTTCCTTCCTCACCTCTGTCCGGAGAGAAATTCCAGCGGAAGGTATGGGTGACACATCCTCTTCTTTACAGGCGGCAGCCTGGCAACTCCTGCAGAAAGGCCAGCAGAACCCCACTCACACCGGGCCACCCACAAAGCTGTGGCCCCTCACTCCCTCCCACCAGCACAGCCCCGAGACTGCTGACGGGGCAGAGAATATGGAGTCAGGCACAGCTTCAGGGGCTATTGCTGCCTGGAGCGCTGTTTATATTGACCTCAACGAGGCACACCTGGGGAGGGCAGGCCGGCAGGGTAAGGCTGCCCAGGTCAGCTAATCCACAACCCTCAGGGAATCACATTGTTGAAAATGGACCCCGCTAAGGCAGAAGAGAAGCCAAGGGAAAAAAGGACACAATGCCATTTGCAGCACCGTAGATGAGTCTAGAAGTAATCACGTGACTTGTAGTAAGTCAGAAAGTGAAAGACACATATCATATCATATCACTTATAGGTGTTACGTAAAAATGGATACCAGGGCAGATATTTCCACGGAGAAGGGCAATCACAGATTCATTAAACAAACTTATGGTTCACCAATGGAAAGGTGTGAGGATTGGTTTCATTACGATATCGGGGTTAACAGACATATACAAACACAGGTGACATATATAATCACCAAAGACCTACAGAATACCAAGAGAGGACTACTCAACATTCTGTCATAACGTACATGGGAAAAGGATCCCAAGAAGAACAGTCATCTGTATATGTGTAAAAGAACCACATCTTCCACACCTACAACAAGCCAAACATTGTAATCAAACTTGCTGTAATAAAAAATAAAAAATTAAATTAAAAACACGAACAAGAAATAGTGAGACAAACGTGAGGGGCTTTCTCCTGGCACATTCCATTCTAAACTCCAATCTAGAACACCACTTCCACTGAGGCTCTCTTGCCCTAGTAACCAGATTTGGTAAGGGTGAACTGCTGCCACCTTGTGGCCGTTTCACACAACAGCAGCTTTAATCCCAACGCTAATGGTCAGTTGATATTCAAAATCATTGCAGGCCTGTAAATGACACCTGCCCTGAAAACAAATCCTGGGGTCACATATCGACCAAAAAATTCAAAGGACGTCCATATTTCAAAACGACCGTTTCAAAAGGCATATTTTACGCACATTAGTGTTCTGCTTCTTTTCCTTTCTTTCCTTTTTTGTTAAAAAACACGGGAATGGAAAAAGGCATCCCTCAGAATGGGCGAAAATCGTTGCAGACGAATCAATGGACAGAGGTTTAATCTCCAATATATATAAACAGCTCATGCAGCTTAATATTAAAAAAACAAACAACCCAAAAAAAATGGGCAGAAGATCTAAAGAGACGTTTCTTCAAAGGAGACACAGAGATGGCCAAGACGCACATGAAAAGCTGCTCAACAGCACTAATTATTAGAGAAATGCAAATCAAAACTACAATGAGGTATCACCTCACACCTGTTAGAATCGGCATCATCAGAAAATCTACAAACAACCAATTCTGGGGAGGGTGTGGACAAAAGGAGCCCTCTTCCACTATTGGTGGGAATGTAAATTGATACAGTCACTATGGAGAACAGTATGGAGTTTCCTTAAAAAAACTAGAAATAGAATTACCATCTGATCCAGCAATCCCACTTCTGGGCATATACCCAGAGAAAACCGTATTTCAAAAAGGCACATTCACCACAATGTTCGTTGCAGCACTATTTACAATAGCCAGGTAATGGAAGCAACCTAAATGCCCACAGACAGATGAATGGATAAAGATGTGGTACATATATAAAATGGAATATGACTCGGCCATAAAAAGGAATGAAACTGGGTCATTTGTAGAGACATCGATGGATCGAGAGACTGTCATACAGAATGAAGTAAGTCAGAAAGAGGAAAACAAGTATTGTATATTAATGCATATATGTGGAGCCTAAAAATGGTACAGATGAACTGGTTTGCAGGGAAGAAATAGAGACACAGAGGTAGAGAACAAACGTATGGACACCAAGTGTGGGAATCCATGGGGTGGTGGTGGTGGGATGAGTTGGGAGATTGGGATTGACCTGTATACATGTATATGCATAAAATACATAACTAATAATAACATGCTGTATAAAAACATAAATAAAATTAAATTTCAAAATTTTAAAAAATAAAATTTAAAAATAAAACAGAAAAAATTCTTCCCATCACACAGATGTATTTATAGGAATGAATTATTTCCATGCTTATATTTATAAATACATAAAAGAGGAATAAAATCTAACTTGAACCAAAAAAGAAAAAAAATTGAACCCACGAGTTATACAGAGGAAAACCCTATCACGGCACTTGCTCCTGCGGTAAACAATTCTGAAATTGGTCAGAGGTGGGGAACCATCTCCCGTGCAGCCAGCCACCCACCCCCCACACAAGGAGCGTCCTCATTGCAAAGCTGGGGGACCGTGCCGAGGCATCTGTGAGTAAACGTGAGGTGAGCCCCAGGCCAGCTGCTTCTGATCTGTTCCCACCCTTTCCAGGTAAAACACCTGAATATGTACAAGGGCTTGAAAGCCTAGAGGAAGGACCGTGGAGCCACACCAGCGACAGCACACAGGCCAACTTGGTGCCTGCAGGCCAGCCAGCGTGGTCCTGGCACCGGGCGCCCTTCCAGAAGCTTTCCATTGCCCTGCCTGAGATACCCCTCCTTTCCCTGCCCCCACTGCTTTTTTCCTTCCTCACCTCTGTCCGGAGAGAAATTCCAGCGGAAGGTATGGGTGACACATCCTCTTCTTTACAGGCGGCAGCCTGGCAACTCCTGCAGAAAGGCCAGCAGAACCCCACTCACACCGGGCCACCCACAAAGCTGTGGCCCCTCACTCCCTCCCACCAGCACAGCCCCGAGACTGCTGACGGGGCAGAGAATATGGAGTCAGGCACAGCTTCAGGGGCTATTGCTGCCTGGAGCGCTGTTTATATTGACCTCAATGAGGCACACCTGGGGAGGGCGGGCCGGCAGGGTAAGGCTGCCCAGGTCAGCTAATCCACAACCCTCAGGGAATCACATTGTTGAAAATGGACCCCACTAAGGCAGAAGAGAAGCCAAGGGAAAAAAGGACACAATGCCATTTGCAGCACCGTAGATGAGTCTAGAAGTAATCATGTGACTTGTAGTAAGTCAGAAAGTGAAAGACACATATCATATCATATCACTTATAGGTGTTACCTAAAAATGGATACCAGGGCAGATATTTCCACGGAGAAGGGCAATCACAGATTCATTAAACAAACTTATGGTTCACCAATGGAAAGGTGTGAGGATTGGTTTCATTACGATATCGGGGTTAACAGACATATACAAACACAGGTGACATATATAATCACCAAAGACCTACAGAATACCAAGAGAGGACTACTCAACATTCTGTCATAACGTACATGGGAAAAGGATCCCAAGAAGAACAGTCATCTGTATATGTGTAAAAGAACCACATCTTCCACACCTACAACAAGCCAAACATTGTAATCAAACTTGCTGTAATAAAAAATAAAAAATTAAATTAAAAACACGAACAAGAAATAGTGAGACAAACGTGAGGGGCTTTCTCCTGGCACATTCCATTCTAAACTCCAATCTAGAACACCACTTCCACTGAGGCTCTCTTGCCCTAGTAACCAGATTTGGTAAGGGTGAACTGCTGCCACCTTGTGGCCGTTTCACACAACAGCAGCTTTAATCCCAACGCTAATGGTCAGTTGATATTCAAAATCATTGCAGGCCTGTAAATGACACCTGCCCTGAAAACAAATCCTGGGGTCACATATCGACCAAAAAATTCAAAGGACGTCCATATTTCAAAACGACCGTTTCAAAAGGCATATTTTACGCACATTAGTGTTCTGCTTCTTTTCCTTTCTTTCCTTTTTTGTTAAAAAACACGGGAATGGAAAAAGGCATCCCTCAGAATGGGCGAAAATCGTTGCAGACGAATCAATGGACAGAGGTTTAATCTCCAATATATATAAACAGCTCATGCAGCTTAATATTAAAAAAACAAACAACCCAAAAAAAATGGGCAGAAGATCTAAAGAGACGTTTCTTCAAAGGAGACACAGAGATGGCCAAGACGCACATGAAAAGCTGCTCAACAGCACTAATTATTAGAGAAATGCAAATCAAAACTACAATGAGGTATCACCTCACACCTGTTAGAATCGGCATCATCAGAAAATCTACAAACAACCAATTCTGGGGAGGGTGTGGACAAAAGGAGCCCTCTTCCACTATTGGTGGGAATGTAAATTGATACAGTCACTATGGAGAACAGTATGGAGTTTCCTTAAAAAAACTAGAAATAGAATTACCATCTGATCCAGCAATCCCACTTCTGGGCATATACCCAGAGAAAACCGTATTTCAAAAAGGCACATTCACCACAATGTTCGTTGCAGCACTATTTACAATAGCCAGGTAATGGAAGCAACCTAAATGCCCACAGACAGATGAATGGATAAAGATGTGGTACATATATAAAATGGAATATGACTCGGCCATAAAAAGGAATGAAACTGGGTCATTTGTAGAGACATCGATGGATCGAGAGACTGTCATACAGAATGAAGTAAGTCAGAAAGAGGAAAACAAATATTGTATATTAATGCATATATGTGGAGCCTAAAAATGGTACAGATGAACTGGTTTGCAGGGAAGAAATAGAGACACAGAGGTAGAGAACAAACGTATGGACACCAAGTGTGGGAAGCCATGGGGTGGTGGTGGTGGGATGAGTTGGGAGATTGGGATTGACCTGTATACATGTATATGCATAAAATACATAACTAATAATAACGTGCTGTATAAAAACATAAATAAAATTAAATTTCAAAATTTTAAAAAATAAAATTTAAAAATAAAACAGAAAATATTCTTCCCGTCACACAGATGTATTTATAGGAATGAATTATTTCCATGCTTATATTTATAAATACATAAAAGAGGAATAAAATCTAACTTGAACCAAAAAAGAAAAAAAATTGAACCCACGAGTTATACAGAGGAAAACCCTATCACGGCACTTGCTCCAGCGGTAAACAATTCTGAAATTGGTCAGAGGTGGGGAACCATCTCCCGTGCAGCCAGCCACCCACCCCCCACACAAGGAGCGTCCTCATTGCAAAGCTGGGGGACCGTGCCGAGGCATCTGTGAGTAAACGTGAGGTGAGCCCCAGGCCAGCTGCTTCTGATCTGTTCCCACCCTTTCCAGGTAAAACACCTGAATATGTACAAGGGCTTGAAAGCCTAGAGGAAGGACCGTGGAGCCACACCAGCGACAGCACACAGGCCAACTTGGTGCCTGCAGGCCAGCCAGCGTGGTCCTGGCACCGGGCGCCCTTCCAGAAGCTTTCCATTGCCCTGCCTGAGATACCCCTCCTTTCCCTGCCCCCACTGCTTTTTTCCTTCCTCACCTCTGTCCGGAGAGAAATTCCAGCGGAAGGTATGGGTGACACATCCTCTTCTTTACAGGCGGCAGCCTGGCAACTCCTGCAGAAAGGCCAGCAGAACCCCACTCACACCGGGCCACCCACAAAGCTGTGGCCCCTCACTCCCTCCCACCAGCACAGCCCCGAGACTGCTGACGGGGCAGAGAATATGGAGTCAGGCACAGCTTCAGGGGCTATTGCTGCCTGGAGCGCTGTTTATATTGACCTCAACGAGGCACACCTGGGGAGGGCGGGCCGGCAGGGTAAGGCTGCCCAGGTCAGCTAATCCACAACCCTCAGGGAATCACATTGTTGAAAATGGACCCCACTAAGGCAGAAGAGAAGCCAAGGGAAAAAAGGACACAATGCCATTTGCAGCACCGTAGATGAGTCTAGAAGTAATCATGTGACTTGTAGTAAGTCAGAAAGTGAAAGACACATATCATATCATATCACTTATAGGTGTTACCTAAAAATGGATACCAGGGCAGATATTTCCACGGAGAAGGGCAATCACAGATTCATTAAACAAACTTATGGTTCACCAATGGAAAGGTGTGAGGATTGGTTTCATTACGATATCGGGGTTAACAGACATATACAAACACAGGTGACATATATAATCACCAAAGACCTACAGAATACCAAGAGAGGACTACTCAACATTCTGTCATAACGTACATGGGAAAAGGATCCCAAGAAGAACAGTCATCTGTATATGTGTAAAAGAACCACATCTTCCACACCTACAACAAGCCAAACATTGTAATCAAACTTGCTGTAATAAAAAATAAAAAATTAAATTAAAAACACGAACAAGAAATAGTGAGACAAACGTGAGGGGCTTTCTCCTGGCACATTCCATTCTAAACTCCAATCTAGAACACCACTTCCACTGAGGCTCTCTTGCCCTAGTAACCAGATTTGGTAAGGGTGAACTGCTGCCACCTTGTGGCCGTTTCACACAACAGCAGCTTTAATCCCAACGCTAATGGTCAGTTGATATTCAAAATCATTGCAGGCCTGTAAATGACACCTGCCCTGAAAACAAATCCTGGGGTCACATATCGACCAAAAAATTCAAAGGACGTCCATATTTCAAAACGACCGTTTCAAAAGGCATATTTTACGCACATTAGTGTTCTGCTTCTTTTCCTTTCTTTCCTTTTTTGTTAAAAAACACGGGAATGGAAAAAGGCATCCCTCAGAATGGGCGAAAATCGTTGCAGACGAATCAATGGACAGAGGTTTAATCTCCAATATATATAAACAGCTCATGCAGCTTAATATTAAAAAAACAAACAACCCAAAAAAAATGGGCAGAAGATCTAAAGAGACGTTTCTTCAAAGGAGACACAGAGATGGCCAAGACGCACATGAAAAGCTGCTCAACAGCACTAATTATTAGAGAAATGCAAATCAAAACTACAATGAGGTATCACCTCACACCTGTTAGAATCGGCATCATCAGAAAATCTACAAACAACCAATTCTGGGGAGGGTGTGGACAAAAGGAGCCCTCTTCCACTATTGGTGGGAATGTAAATTGATACAGTCACTATGGAGAACAGTATGGAGTTTCCTTAAAAAAACTAGAAATAGAATTACCATCTGATCCAGCAATCCCACTTCTGGGCATATACCCAGAGAAAACCGTATTTCAAAAAGGCACATTCACCACAATGTTCGTTGCAGCACTATTTACAATAGCCAGGTAATGGAAGCAACCTAAATGCCCACAGACAGATGAATGGATAAAGATGTGGTACATATATAAAATGGAATATGACTCGGCCATAAAAAGGAATGAAACTGGGTCATTTGTAGAGACATCGATGGATCGAGAGACTGTCATACAGAATGAAGTAAGTCAGAAAGAGGAAAACAAATATTGTATATTAATGCATATATGTGGAGCCTAAAAATGGTACAGATGAACTGGTTTGCAGGGAAGAAATAGAGACACAGAGGTAGAGAACAAACGTATGGACACCAAGTGTGGGAAGCCATGGGGTGGTGGTGGTGGGATGAGTTGGGAGATTGGGATTGACCTGTATACATGTATATGCATAAAATACATAACTAATAATAACGTGCTGTATAAAAACATAAATAAAATTAAATTTCAAAATTTTAAAAAATAAAATTTAAAAATAAAACAGAAAATATTCTTCCCGTCACACAGATGTATTTATAGGAATGAATTATTTCCATGCTTATATTTATAAATACATAAAAGAGGAATAAAATCTAACTTGAACCAAAAAAGAAAAAAAATTGAACCCACGAGTTATACAGAGGAAAACCCTATCACGGCACTTGCTCCAGTGGTAAACAATTCTGAAATTGGTCAGAGGTGGGGAACCATCTCCCGTGCAGCCAGCAACCCACCCCCCACGCAAGGAGCGTCCTCATTGCAAAGCTGGGGGACCGTGCCAAGGCATCTGTGAATAAACGTGAGCTGAGCCCCAGGCCAGCTGTTGCTGAACTGTTCCCACCCTTTCCAGGTAAAACACCTGAATATGTACAAGGGCTTGAAAGCCTAGAGGAAGGACCGTGGAGCCACACCAGTGACAGCACGCAGGCCAACTTGGTGCCTGCAGGCCAGCCAGCGTGGTCCTGGACCCTGGCGCTCTTCCAGAAGCTTTCCATTGCCCTGCCTGAGATACCCCTCCTGTCCCGGCCCCCACTGCTTTTTTCCTTCCTCACCTCTGTCCGGAGAGAATTTCCAGCGGAAGGTATGGGTGACACATCCTCTTCTTTACAGGCGGCAGCCTGGCAACTCCTGCAGAAAGGCCAGCAGAACCCCACTCACACCGGGCCACCCACAAAGCTGTGGCCCCTCACTCCCTCCCACCAGCACAGCCCCGAGACTGCTGACGGGGCAGAGAATATGGAGTCAGGCACAGCTTCAGGGGCTATTGCTGCCTGGAGCGCTGTTTATATTGACCTCAACGAGGCACACCTGGGGAGGGCGGGCCGGCAGGGTAAGGCTGCCCAGGTCAGCTAATCCACAACCCTCAGGGAATCACATTGTTGAAAATGGACCCCGCTAAGGCAGAAGAGAAGCCAAGGGAAAAAAGGACACAATGCCATTTGCAGCACCGTAGATGAGTCTAGAAGTAATCACGTGACTTGTAGTAAGTCAGAAAGTGAAAGACACATATCATATCATATCACTTATAGGTGTTACGTAAAAATGGATACCAGGGCAGATATTTCCACGGAGAAGGGCAATCACAGATTCATTAAACAAACTTATGGTTCACCAATGGAAAGGTGTGAGGATTGGTTTCATTACGATATCGGGGTTAACAGACATATACAAACACAGGTGACATATATAATCACCAAAGACCTACAGAATACCAAGAGAGGACTACTCAACATTCTGTCATAACGTACATGGGAAAAGGATCCCAAGAAGAACAGTCATCTGTATATGTGTAAAAGAACCACATCTTCCACACCTACAACAAGCCAAACATTGTAATCAAACTTGCTGTAATAAAAAATAAAAAATTAAATTAAAAACACGAACAAGAAATAGTGAGACAAACGTGAGGGGCTTTCTCCTGGCACATTCCATTCTAAACTCCAATCTAGAACACCACTTCCACTGAGGCTCTCTTGCCCTAGTAACCAGATTTGGTAAGGGTGAACTGCTGCCACCTTGTGGCCGTTTCACACAACAGCAGCTTTAATCCCAACGCTAATGGTCAGTTGATATTCAAAATCATTGCAGGCCTGTAAATGACACCTGCCCTGAAAACAAATCCTGGGGTCACATATCGACCAAAAAATTCAAAGGACGTCCATATTTCAAAACGACCGTTTCAAAAGGCATATTTTACGCACATTAGTGTTCTGCTTCTTTTCCTTTCTTTCCTTTTTTGTTAAAAAACACGGGAATGGAAAAAGGCATCCCTCAGAATGGGCGAAAATCGTTGCAGACGAATCAATGGACAGAGGTTTAATCTCCAATATATATAAACAGCTCATGCAGCTTAATATTAAAAAAACAAACAACCCAAAAAAAATGGGCAGAAGATCTAAAGAGACGTTTCTTCAAAGGAGACACAGAGATGGCCAAGACGCACATGAGAAGCTGCTCAACAGCACTAATTATTAGAGAAATGCAAATCAAAACTACAATGAGGTATCACCTCACACCTGTTAGAGTCGGCATCATCAGAAAATCTACAAACAACCAATTCTGGGGAGGGTGTGGACAAAAGGAGCCCTCTTCCACTATTGGTGGGAATGTAAATTGATACAGTCACTATGGAGAACAGTATGGAGTTTCCTTAAAAAAACTAGAAATAGAATTACCATCTGATCCAGCAATCCCACTTCTGGGCATATACCCAGAGAAAACCGTATTTCAAAAAGGCACATTCACCACAATGTTCGTTGCAGCACTATTTACAATAGCCAGGTAATGGAAGCAACCTAAATGCCCACAGACAGATGAATGGATAAAGATGTGGTACATATATAAAATGGAATATGACTCGGCCATAAAAAGGAATGAAACTGGGTCATTTGTAGAGACATCGATGGATCGAGAGACTGTCATACAGAATGAAGTAAGTCAGAAAGAGGAAAACAAATATTGTATATTAATGCATATATGTGGAGCCTAAAAATGGTACAGATGAACTGGTTTGCAGGGAAGAAATAGAGACACAGAGGTAGAGAACAAACGTATGGACACCAAGTGTGGGAATCCATGGGGTGGTGGTGGTGGGATGAGTTGGGAGATTGGGATTGACCTGTATACATGTATATGCATAAAATACATAACTAATAATAACGTGCTGTATAAAAACATAAATAAAATTAAATTTCAAAATTTTAAAAAATAAAATTTAAAAATAAAACAGAAAATATTCTTCCCGTCACACAGATGTATTTATAGGAATGAATTATTTCCATGCTTATATTTATAAATACATAAAAGAGGAATAAAATCTAACTTGAACCAAAAAAGAAAAAAAATTGAACCCACGAGTTATACAGAGGAAAACCCTATCACGGCACTTGCTCCAGCGGTAAACAATTCTGAAATTGGTCAGAGGTGGGGAACCATCTCCCGTGCAGCCAGCAACCCACCCCCCACGCAAGGAGCGTCCTCATTGCAAAGCTGGGGGACCGTGCCGAGGCATCTGTGAGTAAACGTGAGCTGAGCCCCAGGCCAGCTGTTGCTGAACTGTTCCCACCCTTTCCAGGTAAAACACCTGAATATGTACAAGGGCTTGAAAGCCTAGAGGAAGGACCGTGGAGCCACACCAGTGACAGCACGCAGGCCAACTTGGTGCCTGCAGGCCAGCCAGCGTGGTCCTGGACCCTGGCGCTCTTCCAGAAGCTTTCCATTGCCCTGCCTGAGATACCCCTCCTGTCCCGGCCCCCACTGCTTTTTTCCTTCCTCACCTCTGTCCGGAGAGAATTTCCAGCGGAAGGTATGGGTGACACATCCTCTTCTTTACAGGCGGCAGCCTGGCAACTCCTGCAGAAAGGCCAGCAGAACCCCACTCACACCGGGCCACCCACAAAGCTGTGGCCCCTCACTCCCTCCCACCAGCACAGCCCCGAGACTGCTGACGGGGCAGAGAATATGGAGTCAGGCACAGCTTCAGGGGCTATTGCTGCCTGGAGCGCTGTTTATATTGACCTCAACGAGGCACACCTGGGGAGGGCGGGCCGGCAGGGTAAGGCTGCCCAGGTCAGCTAATCCACAACCCTCAGGGAATCACATTGTTGAAAATGGACCCCGCTAAGGCAGAAGAGAAGCCAAGGGAAAAAAGGACACAATGCCATTTGCAGCACCGTAGATGAGTCTAGAAGTAATCACGTGACTTGTAGTAAGTCAGAAAGTGAAAGACACATATCATATCATATCACTTATAGGTGTTACCTAAAAATGGATACCAGGGCAGATATTTCCACGGAGAAGGGCAATCACAGATTCATTAAACAAACTTATGGTTCACCAATGGAAAGGTGTGAGGATTGGTTTCATTACGATATCGGGGTTAACAGACATATACAAACACAGGTGACATATATAATCACCAAAGACCTACAGAATACCAAGAGAGGACTACTCAACATTCTGTCATAACGTACATGGGAAAAGGATCCCAAGAAGAACAGTCATCTGTATATGTGTAAAAGAACCACATCTTCCACACCTACAACAAGCCAAACATTGTAATCAAACTTGCTGTAATAAAAAATAAAAAATTAAATTAAAAACACGAACAAGAAATAGTGAGACAAACGTGAGGGGCTTTCTCCTGGCACATTCCATTCTAAACTCCAATCTAGAACACCACTTCCACTGAGGCTCTCTTGCCTAGTAACCAGATTTGGTAAGGGTGAACTGCTGCCACCTTGTGGCCGTTTCACACAACAGCAGCTTTAATCCCAACGCTAATGGTCAGTTGATATTCAAAATCATTGCAGGCCTGTAAATGACACCTGCCCTGAAAACAAATCCTGGGGTCACATATCGACCAAAAAATTCAAAGGACGTCCATATTTCAAAACGACCGTTTCAAAAGGCATATTTTACGCACATTAGTGTTCTGCTTCTTTTCCTTTCTTTCCTTTTTTGTTAAAAAACACGGGAATGGAAAAAGGCATCCCTCAGGATGGGTGAAAATCGTTGCAAACGAATCAATGGACACAGGTTTAATCTCCAATATATATAAACAGCTCATGCAGCTTAATATTAAAAAAACAAACAACCCAAAAAAAAATGGGCAGAAGATCTTAAGAGACGTTTCTTCAAAGGAGACACAGAGATGGCCAAGACGCACATGAAAAGCTGCTCAACAGCACTAATTATTAGAGAAATGCAAATCAAAACTACAATGAGGTATCACCTCACACCTGTTAGAATCGGCATCATCAGAAAATCTACAAACAACCAATTCTGGGGAGGGTGTGGGCAAAAGGAGCCCTCTTCCACTATTGGTGGGAATGTAAATTGATACAGTCACTATGGAGAACAGTATGGAGTTTCCTTAAAAAAACTAGAAATAGAATTACCATCTGATCCAGCAATCCCACTTCTGGGCATATACCCAGAGAAAACCGTATTTCAAAAAGGCACATTCACCACAATGTTCGTTGCAGCACTATTTACAATAGCCAGGTAATGGAAGCAACCTAAATGCCCACAGACAGATGAATGGATAAAGATGTGGTACATATATAAAATGGAATATGACTCGGCCATAAAAAGGAATGAAACTGGGTCATTTGTAGAGACATCGATGGATCGAGAGACTGTCATACAGAATGAAGTAAGTCAGAAAGAGGAAAACAAATATTGTATATTAATGCATATATGTGGAGCCTAAAAATGGTACAGATGAACTGGTTTGCAGGGAAGAAATAGAGACACAGAGGTAGAGAACAAACATATGGACACCAAGTGTGGGAATCCATGGGGTGGTGGTGGTGGGATGAGTTGGGAGATTGGGATTGACCTGTATATATGTATATGCATAAAATACATAACTAATAATAACGTGCTGTATAAAAACATAAATAAAATTAAATTTCAAAATTTTAAAAAATAAAATTTAAAAATAAAACAGAAAAAATTCTTCCCGTCACACAGATGTATTTATAGGAATGAATTATTTCCATGCTTATATTTATAAATACATAAAAGAGGAATAAAATCTAACTTGAACCAAAAAAGAAAAAAAAATTGAACCCACGAGTTATACAGAGGAAAACCCTATCACGGCACTTGCTCCAGCGGTAAACAATTCTGAAATTGGTCAGAGGTGGGGAACCATCTCCCGTACAGCCAGCCACCCACCCCCCACACAAGGAGCGTCCTCATTGCAAAGCTGGGGGACCGTGCCGAGGCATCTGTGAGTAAACGTGAGCTGAGCCCCAGGCCAGCTGTTGCTGAACTGTTCCCACCCTTTCCAGGTAAAACACCTGAATATGTACAAGGGCTTGAAAGCCTAGAGGAAGGACCGTGGAGCCACACCAGCGACAGCACGCAGGCCAACTTGGTGCCTGCAGGCCAGCCAGCGTGGTCCTGGCACCGGGCGCCCTTCCAGAAGCTTTCCATTGCCCTGCCTGAGATACCCCTCCTTTCCCGGCCCCCACTGCTTTTTTCCTTCCTCACCTCTGTCCGGAGAGAAATTCCAGCGGAAGGTATGGGTAACACATCCTCTTCTTTACAGGCGGCAGCCTGGCAACTCCTGCAGAAAGGCCAGCAGAACCCCACTCACACCGGGCCACCCACAAAGCTGTGGCCCCTCACTCCCTCCCACCAGCACAGCCCCGAGACTGCTGACGGGGCAGAGAATATGGAGTCAGGCACAGCTCCAGGGGCTATTGCTGCCTGGAGCTCTGTTTATATTGATCTCAACGAGGCACACCTGGGGAGGGCGGGCCGGCAGGGTATGGCTGCCCAGGTCAGCTAATCCACAACCCTCAGGGTATCACATTGTTGAAAATGGACCCCGCTAAGGCAGAAGAGAAGCCAAGGGAAAAAAGGACACAATGCCATTTGCAGCACCGTAGATGAGTCTAGAAGTAATCACGTGACTTGTAGTAAGTCAGAAAGTGAAAGACACATATCATATCATATCACTTATAGGTGTTACCTAAAAATGGATACCAGGGCAGATATTTCCACGGAGAAGGGCAATCACAGATTCATTAAACAAACTTATGGTTCACCAATGGAAAGGTGTGAGGATTGGTTTCATTACGATATCGGGGTTAACAGACATATACAAACACAGGTGACATATATAATCACCAAAGACCTACAGAATACCAAGAGAGGACTACTCAACATTCTGTCATAACGTACATGGGAAAAGGATCCCAAGAAGAACAGTCATCTGTATATGTGTAAAAGAACCACATCTTCCACACCTACAACAAGCCAAACATTGTAATCAAACTTGCTGTAATAAAAAATAAAAAATTAAATTAAAAACACGAACAAGAAATAGTGAGACAAACGTGAGGGGCTTTCTCCTGGCACATTCCATTCTAAACTCCAATCTAGAACACCACTTCCACTGAGGCTCTCTTGCCCTAGTAACCAGATTTGGTAAGGGTGAACTGCTGCCACCTTGTGGCCGTTTCACACAACAGCAGCTTTAATCCCAACGCTAATGGTCAGTTGATATTCAAAATCATTGCAGGCCTGTAAATGACACCTGCCCTGAAAACAAATCCTGGGGTCACATATCGACCAAAAAATTCAAAGGACGTCCATATTTCAAAACGACCGTTTCAAAAGGCATATTTTACGCACATTAGTGTTCTGCTTCTTTTCCTTTCTTTCCTTTTTTGTTAAAAAACACGGGAATGGAAAAAGGCATCCCTCAGAATGGGCGAAAATCGTTGCAGACGAATCAATGGACAGAGGTTTAATCTCCAATATATATAAACAGCTCATGCAGCTTAATATTAAAAAAACAAACAACCCAAAAAAAATGGGCAGAAGATCTAAAGAGACGTTTCTTCAAAGGAGACACAGAGATGGCCAAGACGCACATGAAAAGCTGCTCAACAGCACTAATTATTAGAGAAATGCAAATCAAAACTACAATGAGGTATCACCTCACACCTGTTAGAATCGGCATCATCAGAAAATCTACAAACAACCAATTCTGGGGAGGGTGTGGACAAAAGGAGCCCTCTTCCACTATTGGTGGGAATGTAAATTGATACAGTCACTATGGAGAACAGTATGGAGTTTCCTTAAAAAAACTAGAAATAGAATTACCATCTGATCCAGCAATCCCACTTCTGGGCATATACCCAGAGAAAACCGTATTTCAAAAAGGCACATTCACCACAATGTTCGTTGCAGCACTATTTACAATAGCCAGGTAATGGAAGCAACCTAAATGCCCACAGACAGATGAATGGATAAAGATGTGGTACATATATAAAATGGAATATGACTCGGCCATAAAAAGGAATGAAACTGGGTCATTTGTAGAGACATCGATGGATCGAGAGACTGTCATACAGAATGAAGTAAGTCAGAAAGAGGAAAACAAATATTGTATATTAATGCATATATGTGGAGCCTAAAAATGGTACAGATGAACTGGTTTGCAGGGAAGAAATAGAGACACAGAGGTAGAGAACAAACGTATGGACACCAAGTGTGGGAATCCATGGGGTGGTGGTGGTGGGATGAGTTGGGAGATTGGGATTGACCTGTATACATGTATATGCATAAAATACATAACTAATAATAACGTGCTGTATAAAAACATAAATAAAATTAAATTTCAAAATTTTAAAAAATAAAATTTAAAAATAAAACAGAAAAAATTCTTCCCGTCACACAGATGTATTTATAGGAATGAATTATTTCCATGCTTATATTTATAAATACATAAAAGAGGAATAAAATCTAACTTGAACCAAAAAAGAAAAAAAAATTGAACCCACGAGTTATACAGAGGAAAACCCTATCACGGCACTTGCTCCAGCGGTAAACAATTCTGAAATTGGTCAGAGGTGGGGAACCATCTCCCGTACAGCCAGCCACCCACCCCCCACACAAGGAGCGTCCTCATTGCAAAGCTGGGGGACCGTGCCGAGGCATCTGTGAGTAAACGTGAGCTGAGCCCCAGGCCAGCTGTTGCTGAACTGTTCCCACCCTTTCCAGGTAAAACACCTGAATATGTACAAGGGCTTGAAAGCCTAGAGGAAGGACCGTGGAGCCACACCAGCGACAGCACGCAGGCCAACTTGGTGCCTGCAGGCCAGCCAGCGTGGTCCTGGCACCGGGCGCCCTTCCAGAAGCTTTCCATTGCCCTGCCTGAGATACCCCTCCTGTCCCGGCCCCCACTGCTTTTTTCCTTCCTCACCTCTGTCCGGAGAGAAATTCCAGCGGAAGGTATGGGTGACACATCCTCTTCTTTACAGGCGGCAGCCTGGCAACTCCTGCAGAAAGGCCAGCAGAACCCCACTCACACCGGGCCACCCACAAAGCTGTGGCCCCTCACTCCCTCCCACCAGCACAGCCCCGAGACTGCTGACGGGGCAGAGAATATGGAGTCAGGCACAGCTTCAGGGGCTATTGCTGCCTGGAGCTCTGTTTATATTGATCTCAACGAGGCACACCTGGGGAGGGCGGGCCGGCAGGGTATGGCTGCCCAGGTCAGCTAATCCACAACCCTCAGGGTATCACATTGTTGAAAATGGACCCCGCTAAGGCAGAAGAGAAGCCAAGGGAAAAAAGGACACAATGCCATTTGCAGCACCGTAGATGAGTCTAGAAGTAATCACGTGACTTGTAGTAAGTCAGAAAGTGAAAGACACATATCATATCATATCACTTATAGGTGTTACCTAAAAATGGATACCAGGGCAGATATTTCCACGGAGAAGGGCAATCACAGATTCATTAAACAAACTTATGGTTCACCAATGGAAAGGTGTGAGGATTGGTTTCATTACGATATCGGGGTTAACAGACATATACAAACACAGGTGACATATATAATCACCAAAGACCTACAGAATACCAAGAGAGGACTACTCAACATTCTGTCATAACGTACATGGGAAAAGGATCCCAAGAAGAACAGTCATCTGTATATGTGTAAAAGAACCACATCTTCCACACCTACAACAAGCCAAACATTGTAATCAAACTTGCTGTAATAAAAAATAAAAAATTAAATTAAAAACACGAACAAGAAATAGTGAGACAAACGTGAGGGGCTTTCTCCTGGCACATTCCATTCTAAACTCCAATCTAGAACACCACTTCCACTGAGGCTCTCTTGCCCTAGTAACCAGATTTGGTAAGGGTGAACTGCTGCCACCTTGTGGCCGTTTCACACAACAGCAGCTTTAATCCCAACGCTAATGGTCAGTTGATATTCAAAATCATTGCAGGCCTGTAAATGACACCTGCCCTGAAAACAAATCCTGGGGTCACATATCGACCAAAAAATTCAAAGGACGTCCATATTTCAAAACGACCGTTTCAAAAGGCATATTTTACGCACATTAGTGTTCTGCTTCTTTTCCTTTCTTTCCTTTTTTGTTAAAAAACACGGGAATGGAAAAAGGCATCCCTCAGAATGGGCGAAAATCGTTGCAGACGAATCAATGGACAGAGGTTTAATCTCCAATATATATAAACAGCTCATGCAGCTTAATATTAAAAAAACAAACAACCCAAAAAAAATGGGCAGAAGATCTAAAGAGACGTTTCTTCAAAGGAGACACAGAGATGGCCAAGACGCACATGAAAAGCTGCTCAACAGCACTAATTATTAGAGAAATGCAAATCAAAACTACAATGAGGTATCACCTCACACCTGTTGGAATCGGCATCATCAGAAAATCTACAAACAACCAATTCTGGGGAGGGTGTGGACAAAAGGAGCCCTCTTCCACTATTGGTGGGAATGTAAATTGATACAGTCACTATGGAGAACAGTATGGAGTTTCCTTAAAAAAACTAGAAATAGAATTACCATCTGATCCAGCAATCCCACTTCTGGGCATATACCCAGAGAAAACCGTATTTCAAAAAGGCACATTCACCACAATGTTCGTTGCAGCACTATTTACAATAGCCAGGTAATGGAAGCAACCTAAATGCCCACAGACAGATGAATGGATAAAGATGTGGTACATATATAAAATGGAATATGACTCGGCCATAAAAAGGAATGAAACTGGGTCATTTGTAGAGACATCGATGGATCGAGAGACTGTCATACAGAATGAAGTAAGTCAGAAAGAGGAAAACAAATATTGTATATTAATGCATATATGTGGAGCCTAAAAATGGTACAGATGAACTGGTTTGCAGGGAAGAAATAGAGACACAGAGGTAGAGAACAAACGTATGGACACCAAGTGTGGGAATCCATGGGGTGGTGGTGGTGGGATGAGTTGGGAGATTGGGATTGACCTGTATACATGTATATGCATAAAATACATAACTAATAATAACGTGCTGTATAAAAACATAAATAAAATTAAATTTCAAAATTTTAAAAAATAAAATTTAAAAATAAAACAGAAAAAATTCTTCCCGTCACACAGATGTATTTATAGGAATGAATTATTTCCATGCTTATATTTATAAATACATAAAAGAGGAATAAAATCTAACTTGAACCAAAAAAGAAAAAAAATTGAACCCACGAGTTATACAGAGGAAAACCCTATCACGGCACTTGCTCCAGTGGTAAACAATTCTGAAATTGGTCAGAGGTGGGGAACCATCTCCCGTGCAGCCAGCAACCCACCCCCCACGCAAGGAGCGTCCTCATTGCAAAGCTGGGGGACCGTGCCGAGGCATCTGTGAGTAAACGTGAGCTGAGCCCCAGGCCAGCTGTTGCTGAACTGTTCCCACCCTTTCCAGGTAAAACACCTGAATATGTACAAGGGCTTGAAAGCCTAGAGGAAGGACCGTGGAGCCACACCAGTGACAGCACGCAGGCCAACTTGGTGCCTGCAGGCCAGCCAGCGTGGTCCTGGACCCTGGCGCTCTTCCAGAAGCTTTCCATTGCCCTGCCTGAGATACCCCACCTGTCCCGGCCCCCACTGCTTTTTTCCTTCCTCACCTCTGTCCGGAGAGAAATTCCAGCGGAAGGTATGGGTGACACATCCTCTTCTTTACAGGCGGCAGCCTGGCAACTCCTGCAGAAAGGCCAGCAGAACCCCACTCACACCGGGCCACCCACAAAGCTGTGGCCCCTCACTCCCTCCCACCAGCACAGCCCCGAGACTGCTGACGGGGCAGAGAATATGGAGTCAGGCACAGCTTCAGGGGCTATTGCTGCCTGGAGCGCTGTTTATATTGACCTCAACGAGGCACACCTGGGGAGGGCGGGCCGGCAGGTTAAGGCTGCCCAGGTCAGCTAATCCACAACCCTCAGGGAATCACATTGTTGAAAATGGACCCCGCTAAGGCAGAAGAGAAGCCAAGGGAAAAAAGGACACAATGTCATTTGCAGCACCGTAGATGAGTCTAGAAGTAATCACGTGACTTGTAGTAAGTCAGAAAGTGAAACACACATATCATATCATATCACTTATAGGTGTTACCTAAAAATGGATACCAGGGCAGATATTTCCACGGAGAACGGCAATCACAGATTCATTAAACAAACTTATGGTTCACCAATGGAAAGGTGTGAGGATTGGTTTCATTACGATATCGGGGTTAACAGACATATACAAACACAGGTGACATATATAATCACCAAAGACCTACAGAATACCAAGAGAGGACTACTCAACATTCTGTCATAACGTACATGGGAAAAGGATCCCAAGAAGAACAGTCATCTGTATATGTGTAAAAGAACCACATCTTCCACACCTACAACAAGCCAAACACTGTAATCAAACTTGCTGTAATAAAAAATAAAAAATTAAATTAAAAACACGAACAAGAAATAGTGAGACAAACGTGAGGGGCTTTCTCCTGGCACATTCCATTCTAAACTCCAATCTAGAACACCACTTCCACTGAGGCTCTCTTGCCCTAGTAACCAGATTTGGTAAGGGTGAACTGCTGCCACCTTGTGGCCGTTTCACACAACAGCAGCTTTAATCCCAACGCTAATGGTCAGTTGATATTCAAAATCATTGCAGGCCTGTAAATGACACCTGCCCTGAAAACAAATCCTGGGGTCACATATCGACCAAAAAATTCAAAGGACGTCCATATTTCAAAACGACCGTTTCAAAAGGCATATTTTACGCACATTAGTGTTCTGCTTCTTTTCCTTTCTTTCCTTTTTTGTTAAAAAACACGGGAATGGAAAAAGGCATCCCTCAGAATGGGCGAAAATCGTTGCAGACGAATCAATGGACAGAGGTTTAATCTCCAATATATATAAACAGCTCATGCAGCTTAATATTAAAAAAACAAACAACCCAAAAAAAATGGGCAGAAGATCTAAAGAGACGTTTCTTCAAAGGAGACACAGAGATGGCCAAGACGCACATGAAAAGCTGCTCAACAGCACTAATTATTAGAGAAATGCAAATCAAAACTACAATGAGGTATCACCTCACACCTGTTAGAATCGGCATCATCAGAAAATCTACAAACAACCAATTCTGGGGAGGGTGTGGACAAAAGGAGCCCTCTTCCACTATTGGTGGGAATGTAAATTGATACAGTCACTATGGAGAACAGTATGGAGTTTCCTTAAAAAAACTAGAAATAGAATTACCATCTGATCCAGCAATCCCACTTCTGGGCATATACCCAGAGAAAACCGTATTTCAAAAAGGCACATTCACCACAATGTTCGTTGCAGCACTATTTACAATAGCCAGGTAATGGAAGCAACCTAAATGCCCACAGACAGATGAATGGATAAAGATGTGGTACATATATAAAATGGAATATGACTCGGCCATAAAAAGGAATGAAACTGGGTCATTTGTAGAGACATCGATGGATCGAGAGACTGTCATACAGAATGAAGTAAGTCAGAAAGAGGAAAACAAATATTGTATATTAATGCATATATGTGGAGCCTAAAAATGGTACAGATGAACTGGTTTGCAGGGAAGAAATAGAGACACAGAGGTAGAGAACAAACGTATGGACACCAAGTGTGGGAATCCATGGGGTGGTGGTGGTGGGATGAGTTGGGAGATTGGGATTGACCTGTATACATGTATATGCATAAAATACATAACTAATAATAACGTGCTGTATAAAAACATAAATAAAATTAAATTTCAAAATTTTAAAAAATAAAATTTAAAAATAAAACAGAAAATATTCTTCCCGTCACACAGATGTATTTATAGGAATGAATTATTTCCATGCTTATATTTATAAATACATAAAAGAGGAATAAAATCTAACTTGAACCAAAAAAGAAAAAAAATTGAACCCACGAGTTATACAGAGGAAAACCCTATCACGGCACTTGCTCCAGCGGTAAACAATTCTGAAATTGGTCAGAGGTGGGGAACCATCTCCCGTGCAGCCAGCAACCCACCCCCCACGCAAGGAGCGTCCTCATTGCAAAGCTGGGGGACCGTGCCGAGGCATCTGTGAGTAAACGTGAGCTGAGCCCCAGGCCAGCTGTTGCTGAACTGTTCCCACCCTTTCCAGGTAAAACACCTGAATATGTACAAGGGCTTGAAAGCCTAGAGGAAGGACCGTGGAGCCACACCAGTGACAGCACGCAGGCCAACTTGGTGCCTGCAGGCCAGCCAGCGTGGTCCTGGACCCTGGCGCTCTTCCAGAAGCTTTCCATTGCCCTGCCTGAGATACCCCACCTGTCCCGGCCCCCACTGCTTTTTTCCTTCCTCACCTCTGTCCGGAGAGAAATTCCAGCGGAAGGTATGGGTGACACATCCTCTTCTTTACAGGCGGCAGCCTGGCAACTCCTGCAGAAAGGCCAGCAGAACCCCACTCACACCGGGCCACCCACAAAGCTGTGGCCCCTCACTCCCTCCCACCAGCACAGCCCCGAGACTGCTGACGGGGCAGAGAATATGGAGTCAGGCACAGCTTCAGGGGCTATTGCTGCCTGGAGCGCTGTTTATATTGACCTCAACGAGGCACACCTGGGGAGGGCGGGCCGGCAGGGTAAGGCTGCCCAGGTCAGCTAATCCACAACCCTCAGGGAATCACATTGTTGAAAATGGACCCCGCTAAGGCAGAAGAGAAGCCAAGGGAAAAAAGGACACAATGCCATTTGCAGCACCGTAGATGAGTCTAGAAGTAATCACGTGACTTGTAGTAAGTCAGAAAGTGAAACACACATATCATATCATATCACTTATAGGTGTTACCTAAAAATGGATACTAGGGCAGATATTTCCACGGAGAACGGCAATCACAGATTCATTAAACAAACTTATGGTTCACCAATGGAAAGGTGTGAGGATTGGTTTCATTACGATATCGGGGTTAACAGACATATACAAACACAGGTGACATATATAATCACCAAAGACCTACAGAATACCAAGAGAGGACTACTCAACATTCTGTCATAACGTACATGGGAAAAGGATCCCAAGAAGAACAGTCATCTGTATATGTGTAAAAGAACCACATCTTCCACACCTACAACAAGCCAAACATTGTAATCAAACTTGCTGTAATAAAAAATAAAAAATTAAATTAAAAACACGAACAAGAAATAGTGAGACAAACGTGAGGGGCTTTCTCCTGGCACATTCCATTCTAAACTCCAATCTAGAACACCACTTCCACTGAGGCTCTCTTGCCCTAGTAACCAGATTTGGTAAGGGTGAACTGCTGTCACCTTGTGGCCGTTTCACACAACAGCAGCTTTAATCCCAACGCTAATGGTCAGTTGATATTCAAAATCATTGCAGGCCTGTAAATGACACCTGCCCTGAAAACAAATCCTGGGGTCACATATCGACCAAAAAATTCAAAGGACGTCCATATTTCAAAACGACCGTTTCAAAAGGCATATTTTACGCACATTAGTGTTCTGCTTCTTTTCCTTTCTTTCCTTTTTTGTTAAAAAACACGGGAATGGAAAAAGGCATCCCTCAGAATGGGCGAAAATCGTTGCAGACGAATCAATGGACAGAGGTTTAATCTCCAATATATATAAACAGCTCATGCAGCTTAATATTAAAAAAACAAACAACCCAAAAAAATGGGCAGAAGATCTAAAGAGACGTTTCTTCAAAGGAGACACAGAGATGGCCAAGACGCACATGAAAAGCTGCTCAACAGCACTAATTATTAGAGAAATGCAAATCAAAACTACAATGAGGTATCACCTCACACCTGTTAGAATCGGCATCATCAGAAAATCTACAAACAACCAATTCTGGGGAGGGTGTGGACAAAAGGAGCCCTCTTCCACTATTGGTGGGAATGTAAATTGATACAGTCACTATGGAGAACAGTATGGAGTTTCCTTAAAAAAACTAGAAATAGAATTACCATCTGATCCAGCAATCCCACTTCTGGGCATATACCCAGAGAAAACCGTATTTCAAAAAGGCACATTCACCACAATGTTCGTTGCAGCACTATTTACAATAGCCAGGTAATGGAAGCAACCTAAATGCCCACAGACAGATGAATGGATAAAGATGTGGTACATATATAAAATGGAATATGACTCGGCCATAAAAAGGAATGAAACTGGGTCATTTGTAGAGACATCGATGGATCGAGAGACTGTCATACAGAATGAAGTAAGTCAGAAAGAGGAAAACAAATATTGTATATTAATGCATATATGTGGAGCCTAAAAATGGTACAGATGAACTGGTTTGCAGGGAAGAAATAGAGACACAGAGGTAGAGAACAAACGTATGGACACCAAGTGTGGGAATCCATGGGGTGGTGGTGGTGGGATGAGTTGGGAGATTGGGATTGACCTGTATACATGTATATGCATAAAATACATAACTAATAATAACGTGCTGTATAAAAACATAAATAAAATTAAATTTCAAAATTTTAAAAAATAAAATTTAAAAATAAAACAGAAAATATTCTTCCCGTCACACAGATGTATTTATAGGAATGAATTATTTCCATGCTTATATTTATAAATACATAAAAGAGGAATAAAATCTAACTTGAACCAAAAAAGAAAAAAAATTGAACCCACGAGTTATACAGAGGAAAACCCTATCACGGCACTTGCTCCAGCGGTAAACAATTCTGAAATTGGTCAGAGGTGGGGAACCATCTCCCGTGCAGCCAGCAACCCACCCCCCACGCAAGGAGCGTCCTCATTGCAAAGCTGGGGGACCGTGCCGAGGCATCTGTGAGTAAACGTGAGCTGAGCCCCAGGCCAGCTGTTGCTGAACTGTTCCCACCCTTTCCAGGTAAAACACCTGAATATGTACAAGGGCTTGAAAGCCTAGAGGAAGGACCGTGGAGCCACACCAGTGACAGCACGCAGGCCAACTTGGTGCCTGCAGGCCAGCCAGCGTGGTCCTGGACCCTGGCGCTCTTCCAGAAGCTTTCCATTGCCCTGCCTGAGATACCCCTCCTGTCCCGGCCCCCACTGCTTTTTTCCTTCCTCACCTCTGTCCGGAGAGAAATTCCAGCGGAAGGTATGGGTGACACATCCTCTTCTTTACAGGCGGCAGCCTGGCAACTCCTGCAGAAAGGCCAGCAGAACCCCACTCACACCGGGCCACCCACAAAGCTGTGGCCCCTCACTCCCTCCCACCAGCACAGCCCCGAGACTGCTGACGGGGCAGAGAATATGGAGTCAGGCACAGCTTCAGGGGCTATTGCTGCCTGGAGCGCTGTTTATATTGACCTCAACGAGGCACACCTGGGGAGGGCGGGCCGGCAGGGTAAGGCTGCCCAGGTCAGCTAATCCACAACCCTCAGGGAATCACATTGTTGAAAATGGACCCCGCTAAGGCAGAAGAGAAGCCAAGGGAAAAAAGGACACAATGCCATTTGCAGCACCGTAGATGAGTCTAGAAGTAATCACGTGACTTGTAGTAAGTCAGAAAGTGAAACACACATATCATATCATATCACTTATAGGTGTTACCTAAAAATGGATACTAGGGCAGATATTTCCACGGAGAACGGCAATCACAGATTCATTAAACAAACTTATGGTTCACCAATGGAAAGGTGTGAGGATTGGTTTCATTACGATATCGGGGTTAACAGACATATACAAACACAGGTGACATATATAATCACCAAAGACCTACAGAATACCAAGAGAGGACTACTCAACATTCTGTCATAACGTACATGGGAAAAGGATCCCAAGAAGAACAGTCATCTGTATATGTGTAAAAGAACCACATCTTCCACACCTACAACAAGCCAAACATTGTAATCAAACTTGCTGTAATAAAAAATAAAAAAATAAATTAAAAACACGAACAAGAAATAGTGAGACAAACGTGAGGGGCTTTCTCCTGGCACATTCCATTCTAAACTCCAATCTAGAACACCACTTCCACTGAGGCTCTCTTGCCCTAGTAACCAGATTTGGTAAGGGTGAACTGCTGTCACCTTGTGGCCGTTTCACACAACAGCAGCTTTAATCCCAACGCTAATGGTCAGTTGATATTCAAAATCATTGCAGGCCTGTAAATGACACCTGCCCTGAAAACAAATCCTGGGGTCACATATCGACCAAAAAATTCAAAAGACGTCCATATTTCAAAACGACCGTTTCAAAAGGCATATTTTACGCACATTAGTGTTCTGCTTCTTTTCCTTTCTTTCCTTTTTTGTTAAAAAACACGGGAATGGAAAAAGGCATCCCTCAGAATGGGCGAAAATCGTTGCAGACGAATCAATGGACAGAGGTTTAATCTCCAATATATATAAACAGCTCATGCAGCTTAATATTAAAAAAACAAACAACCCAAAAAAAATGGGCAGAAGATCTAAAGAGACGTTTCTTCAAAGGAGACACAGAGATGGCCAAGACGCACATGAAAAGCTGCTCAACAGCACTAATTATTAGAGAAATGCAAATCAAAACTACAATGAGGTATCACCTCACACCTGTTAGAATCGGCATCATCAGAAAATCTACAAACAACCAATTCTGGGGAGGGTGTGGACAAAAGGAGCCCTCTTCCACTATTGGTGGGAATGTAAATTGATACAGTCACTATGGAGAACAGTATGGAGTTTCCTTAAAAAAACTAGAAATAGAATTACCATCTGATCCAGCAATCCCACTTCTGGGCATATACCCAGAGAAAACCGTATTTCAAAAAGGCACATTCACCACAATGTTCGTTGCAGCACTATTTACAATAGCCAGGTAATGGAAGCAACCTAAATGCCCACAGACAGATGAATGGATAAAGATGTGGTACATATATAAAATGGAATATGACTCGGCCATAAAAAGGAATGAAACTGGGTCATTTGTAGAGACATCGATGGATCGAGAGACTGTCATACAGAATGAAGTAAGTCAGAAAGAGGAAAACAAATATTGTATATTAATGCATATATGTGGAGCCTAAAAATGGTACAGATGAACTGGTTTGCAGGGAAGAAATAGAGACACAGAGGTAGAGAACAAACGTATGGACACCAAGTGTGGGAATCCATGGGGTGGTGGTGGTGGGATGAGTTGGGAGATTGGGATTGACCTGTATACATGTATATGCATAAAATACATAACTAATAATAACGTGCTGTATAAAAACATAAATAAAATTAAATTTCAAAATTTTAAAAAATAAAATTTAAAAATAAAACAGAAAATATTCTTCCCGTCACACAGATGTATTTATAGGAATGAATTATTTCCATGCTTATATTTATAAATACATAAAAGAGGAATAAAATCTAACTTGAACCAAAAAAGAAAAAAAATTGAACCCACGAGTTATACAGAGGAAAACCCTATCACGGCACTTGCTCCAGCGGTAAACAATTCTGAAATTGGTCAGAGGTGGGGAACCATCTCCCGTGCAGCCAGCAACCCACCCCCCACGCAAGGAGCGTCCTCATTGCAAAGCTGGGGGACCGTGCCGAGGCATCTGTGAGTAAACGTGAGCTGAGCCCCAGGCCAGCTGTTGCTGAACTGTTCCCACCCTTTCCAGGTAAAACACCTGAATATGTACAAGGGCTTGAAAGCCTAGAGGAAGGACCGTGGAGCCACACCAGTGACAGCACGCAGGCCAACTTGGTGCCTGCAGGCCAGCCAGCGTGGTCCTTGACCCTGGCGCTCTTCCAGAAGCTTTCCATTGCCCTGCCTGAGATACCCCTCCTGTCCCGGCCCCCACTGCTTTTTTCCTTCCTCACCTCTGTCCGGAGAGAATTTCCAGCGGAAGGTATGGGTGACACATCCTCTTCTTTACAGGCGGCAGCCTGGCAACTCCTGCAGAAAGGCCAGCAGAACCCCACTCACACCGGGCCACCCACAAAGCTGTGGCCCCTCACTCCCTCCCACCAGCACAGCCCCGAGACTGCTGACGGGGCAGAGAATATGGAGTCAGGCACAGCTTCAGGGGCTATTGCTGCCTGGAGCGCTGTTTATATTGACCTCAACGAGGCACACCTGGGGAGGGCGGGCCGGCACGGTAAGGCTGCCCAGGTCAGCTAATCCACAACCCTCAGGGAATCACATTGTTGAAAATGGACCCCGCTAAGGCAGAAGAGAAGCCAAGGGAAAAAAGGACACAATGTCATTTGCAGCACCGTAGATGAGTCTAGAAGTAATCACGTGACTTGTAGTAAGTCAGAAAGTGAAAGACACATATCATATCATATCACTTATAGGTGTTACCTAAAAATGGATACCAGGGCAGATATTTCCACGGAGAAGGGCAATCACAGATTCATTAAACAAACTTATGGTTCACCAATGGAAAGGTGTGAGGATTGGTTTCATTACGATATCGGGGTTAACAGACATATACAAACACAGGTGACATATATAATCACCAAAGACCTACAGAATACCAAGAGAGGACTACTCAACATTCTGTCATAACGTACATGGGAAAAGGATCCCAAGAAGAACAGTCATCTGTATATGTGTAAAAGAACCACATCTTCCACACCTACAACAAGCCAAACACTGTAATCAAACTTGCTGTAATAAAAAATAAAAAATTAAATTAAAAACACGAACAAGAAATAGTGAGACAAACGTGAGGGGCTTTCTCCTGGCACATTCCATTCTAAACTCCAATCTAGAACACCACTTCCACTGAGGCTCTCTTGCCCTAGTAACCAGATTTGGTAAGGGTGAACTGCTGCCACCTTGTGGCCGTTTCACACAACAGCAGCTTTAATCCCAACGCTAATGGTCAGTTGATATTCAAAATCATTGCAGGCCTGTAAATGACACCTGCCCTGAAAACAAATCCTGGGGTCACATATCGACCAAAAAATTCAAAGGACGTCCATATTTCAAAACGACCGTTTCAAAAGGCATATTTTACGCACATTAGTGTTCTGCTTCTTTTCCTTTCTTTCCTTTTTTGTTAAAAAACACGGGAATGGAAAAAGGCATCCCTCAGAATGGGCGAAAATCGTTGCAGACGAATCAATGGACAGAGGTTTAATCTCCAATATATATAAACAGCTCATGCAGCTTAATATTAAAAAAACAAACAACCCAAAAAAAATGGGCAGAAGATCTAAAGAGACGTTTCTTCAAAGGAGACACAGAGATGGCCAAGACGCACATGAAAAGCTGCTCAACAGCACTAATTATTAGAGAAATGCAAATCAAAACTACAATGAGGTATCACCTCACACCTGTTAGAATCGGCATCATCAGAAAATCTACAAACAACCAATTCTGGGGAGGGTGTGGACAAAAGGAGCCCTCTTCCACTATTGGTGGGAATGTAAATTGATACAGTCACTATGGAGAACAGTATGGAGTTTCCTTAAAAAAACTAGAAATAGAATTACCATCTGATCCAGCAATCCCACTTCTGGGCATATACCCAGAGAAAACCGTATTTCAAAAAGGCACATTCACCACAATGTTCGTTGCAGCACTATTTACAATAGCCAGGTAATGGAAGCAACCTAAATGCCCACAGACAGATGAATGGATAAAGATGTGGTACATATATAAAATGGAATATGACTCGGCCATAAAAAGGAATGAAACTGGGTCATTTGTAGAGACATCGATGGATCGAGAGACTGTCATACAGAATGAAGTAAGTCAGAAAGAGGAAAACAAATATTGTATATTAATGCATATATGTGGAGCCTAAAAATGGTACAGATGAACTGGTTTGCAGGGAAGAAATAGAGACACAGAGGTAGAGAACAAACGTATGGACACCAAGTGTGGGAATCCATGGGGTGGTGGTGGTGGGATGAGTTGGGAGATTGGGATTGACCTGTATACATGTATATGCATAAAATACATAACTAATAATAACGTGCTGTATAAAAACATAAATAAAATTAAATTTCAAAATTTTAAAAAATAAAATTTAAAAATAAAACAGAAAATATTCTTCCCGTCACACAGATGTATTTATAGGAATGAATTATTTCCATGCTTATATTTATAAATACATAAAAGAGGAATAAAATCTAACTTGAACCAAAAAAGAAAAAAAATTGAACCCACGAGTTATACAGAGGAAAACCCTATCACGGCACTTGCTCCAGCGGTAAACAATTCTGAAATTGGTCAGAGGTGGGGAACCATCTCCCGTGCAGCCAGCAACCCACCCCCCACGCAAGGAGCGTCCTCATTGCAAAGCTGGGGGACCGTGCCGAGGCATCTGTGAGTAAACGTGAGCTGAGCCCCAGGCCAGCTGTTGCTGAACTGTTCCCACCCTTTCCAGGTAAAACACCTGAATATGTACAAGGGCTTGAAAGCCTAGAGGAAGGACCGTGGAGCCACACCAGTGACAGCACGCAGGCCATCTTGGTGCCTGCAGGCCAGCCAGCGTGGTCCTGGACCCTGGCGCTCTTCCAGAAGCTTTCCATTGCCCTGCCTGAGATACCCCTCCTGTCCCGGCCCCCACTGCTTTTTTCCTTCCTCACCTCTGTCCGGAGAGAAATTCCAGCGGAAGGTATGGGTGACACATCCTCTTCTTTACAGGCGGCAGCCTGGCAACTCCTGCAGAAAGGCCAGCAGAACCCCACTCACACCGGGCCACCCACAAAGCTGTGGCCCCTCACTCCCTCCCACCAGCACAGCCCCGAGACTGCTGACGGGGCAGAGAATATGGAGTCAGGCACAGCTTCAGGGGCTATTGCTGCCTGGAGCTCTGTTTATATTGATCTCAACGAGGCACACCTGGGGAGGGCGGGCCGGCAGGGTATGGCTGCCCAGGTCAGCTAATCCACAACCCTCAGGGTATCACATTGTTGAAAATGGACCCCGCTAAGGCAGAAGAGAAGCCAAGGGAAAAAAGGACACAATGCCATTTGCAGCACCGTAGATGAGTCTAGAAGTAATCACGTGACTTGTAGTAAGTCAGAAAGTGAAACACACATATCATATCATATCACTTATAGGTGTTACCTAAAAATGGATACCAGGGCAGATATTTCCACGGAGAAGGGCAATCACAGATTCATTAAACAAACTTATGGTTCACCAATGGAAAGGTGTGAGGATTGGTTTCATTACGATATCGGGGTTAACAGACATATACAAACACAGGTGACATATATAATCACCAAAGACCTACAGAATACCAAGAGAGGACTACTCAACATTCTGTCATAACGTACATGGGAAAAGGATCCCAAGAAGAACAGTCATCTGTATATGTGTAAAAGAACCACATCTTCCACACCTACAACAAGCCAAACATTGTAATCAAACTTGCTGTAATAAAAAATAAAAAATTAAATTAAAAACACGAACAAGAAATAGTGAGACAAACGTGAGGGGCTTTCTCCTGGCACATTCCATTCTAAACTCCAATCTAGAACACCACTTCCACTGAGGCTCTCTTGCCCTAGTAACCAGATTTGGTAAGGGTGAACTGCTGCCACCTTGTGGCCGTTTCACACAACAGCAGCTTTAATCCCAACGCTAATGGTCAGTTGATATTCAAAATCATTGCAGGCCTGTAAATGACACCTGCCCTGAAAACAAATCCTGGGGTCACATATCGACCAAAAAATTCAAAGGACGTCCATATTTCAAAACGACCATTTCAAAAGGCATATTTTACGCACATTAGTGTTCTGCTTCTTTTCCTTTCTTTCCTTTTTTGTTAAAAAACACGGGAATGGAAAAAGGCATCCCTCAGAATGGGCGAAAATCGTTGCAGACGAATCAATGGACAGAGGTTTAATCTCCAATATATATAAACAGCTCATGCAGCTTAATATTAAAAAAACAAACAACCCAAAAAAAATGGGCAGAAGATCTAAAGAGACGTTTCTTCAAAGGAGACACAGAGATGGCCAAGACGCACATGAAAAGCTGCTCAACAGCACTAATTATTAGAGAAATGCAAATCAAAACTACAATGAGGTATCACCTCACACCTGTTAGAATCGGCATCATCAGAAAATCTACAAACAACCAATTCTGGGGAGGGTGTGGACAAAAGGAGCCCTCTTCCACTATTGGTGGGAATGTAAATTGATACAGTCACTATGGAGAACAGTATGGAGTTTCCTTAAAAAAACTAGAAATAGAATTACCATCTGATCCAGCAATCCCACTTCTGGGCATATACCCAGAGAAAACCGTATTTCAAAAAGGCACATTCACCACAATGTTCGTTGCAGCACTATTTACAATAGCCAGGTAATGGAAGCAACCTAAATGCCCACAGACAGATGAATGGATAAAGATGTGGTACATATATAAAATGGAATATGACTCGGCCATAAAAAGGAATGAAACTGGGTCATTTGTAGAGACATCGATGGATCGAGAGACTGTCATACAGAATGAAGTAAGTCAGAAAGAGGAAAACAAATATTGTATATTAATGCATATATGTGGAGCCTAAAAATGGTACAGATGAACTGGTTTGCAGGGAAGAAATAGAGACACAGAGGTAGAGAACAAACGTATGGACACCAAGTGTGGGAATCCATGGGGTGGTGGTGGTGGGATGAGTTGGGAGATTGGGATTGACCTGTATACATGTATATGCATAAAATACATAACTAATAATAACGTGCTGTATAAAAACATAAATAAAATTAAATTTCAAAATTTTAAAAAATAAAATTTAAAAATAAAACAGAAAATATTCTTCCCGTCACACAGATGTATTTATAGGAATGAATTATTTCCATGCTTATATTTATAAATACATAAAAGAGGAATAAAATCTAACTTGAACCAAAAAAGAAAAAAAATTGAACCCACGAGTTATACAGAGGAAAACCCTATCAAGGCACTTGCTCCAGCGGTAAACAATTCTGAAATTGGTCAGAGGTGGGGAACCATCTCCCGTGCAGCCAGCAACCCACCCCCCACGCAAGGAGCGTCCTCATTGCAAAGCTGGGGGACCGTGCCGAGGCATCTGTGAGTAAACGTGAGCTGAGCCCCAGGCCAGCTGTTGCTGAACTGTTCCCACCCTTTCCAGGTAAAACACCTGAATATGTACAAGGGCTTGAAAGCCTAGAGGAAGGAACGTGGAGCCACACCAGTGACAGCACGCAGGCCATCTTGGTGCCTGCAGGCCAGCCAGCGTGGTCCTGGACCCTGGCGCTCTTCCAGAAGCTTTCCATTGCCCTGCCTGAGATACCCCTCCTGTCCCGGCCCCCACTGCTTTTTTCCTTCCTCACCTCTGTCCGGAGAGAAATTCCAGCGGAAGGTATGGGTGACACATCCTCTTCTTTACAGGCGGCAGCCTGGCAACTCCTGCAGAAAGGCCAGCAGAACCCCACTCACACCGGGCCACCCACAAAGCTGTGGCCCCTCACTCCCTCCCACCAGCACAGCCCCGAGACTGCTGACGGGGCAGAGAATATGGAGTCAGGCACAGCTTCAGGGGCTATTGCTGCCTGGAGCTCTGTTTATATTGATCTCAACGAGGCACACCTGGGGAGGGCGGGCCGGCAGGGTATGGCTGCCCAGGTCAGCTAATCCACAACCCTCAGGGTATCACATTGTTGAAAATGGACCCCGCTAAGGCAGAAGAGAAGCCAAGGGAAAAAAGGACACAATGCCATTTGCAGCACCGTAGATGAGTCTAGAAGTAATCACGTGACTTGTAGTAAGTCAGAAAGTGAAAGACACATATCATATCATATCACTTATAGGTGTTACCTAAAAATGGATACCAGGGCAGATATTTCCACGGAGAAGGGCAATCACAGATTCATTAAACAAACTTATGGTTCACCAATGGAAAGGTGTGAGGATTGGTTTCATTACGATATCGGGGTTAACAGACATATACAAACACAGGTGACATATATAATCACCAAAGACCTACAGAATACCAAGAGAGGACTACTCAACATTCTGTCATAACGTACATGGGAAAAGGATCCCAAGAAGAACAGTCATCTGTATATGTGTAAAAGAACCACATCTTCCACACCTACAACAAGCCAAACATTGTAATCAAACTTGCTGTAATAAAAAATAAAAAATTAAATTAAAAACACGAACAAGAAATAGTGAGACAAACGTGAGGGGCTTTCTCCTGGCACATTCCATTCTAAACTCCAATCTAGAACACCACTTCCACTGAGGCTCTCTTGCCCTAGTAACCAGATTTGGTAAGGGTGAACTGCTGCCACCTTGTGGCCGTTTCACACAACAGCAGCTTTAATCCCAACGCTAATGGTCAGTTGATATTCAAAATCATTGCAGGCCTGTAAATGACACCTGCCCTGAAAACAAATCCTGGGGTCACATATCGACCAAAAAATTCAAAGGACGTCCATATTTCAAAACGACCGTTTCAAAAGGCATATTTTACGCACATTAGTGTTCTGCTTCTTTTCCTTTCTTTCCTTTTTTGTTAAAAAACACGGGAATGGAAAAAGGCATCCCTCAGAATGGGCGAAAATCGTTGCAGACGAATCAATGGACAGAGGTTTAATCTCCAATATATATAAACAGCTCATGCAGCTTAATATTAAAAAAACAAACAACCCAAAAAAAATGGGCAGAAGATCTAAAGAGACGTTTCTTCAAAGGAGACACAGAGATGGCCAAGACGCACATGAAAAGCTGCTCAACAGCACTAATTATTAGAGAAATGCAAATCAAAACTACAATGAGGTATCACCTCACACCTGTTAGAATCGGCATCATCAGAAAATCTACAAACAACCAATTCTGGGGAGGGTGTGGACAAAAGGAGCCCTCTTCCACTATTGGTGGGAATGTAAATTGATACAGTCACTATGGAGAACAGTATGGAGTTTCCTTAAAAAAACTAGAAATAGAATTACCATCTGATCCAGCAATCCCACTTCTGGGCATATACCCAGAGAAAACCGTATTTCAAAAAGGCACATTCACCACAATGTTCGTTGCAGCACTATTTACAATAGCCAGGTAATGGAAGCAACCTAAATGCCCACAGACAGATGAATGGATAAAGATGTGGTACATATATAAAATGGAATATGACTCGGCCATAAAAAGGAATGAAACTGGGTCATTTGTAGAGACATCGATGGATCGAGAGACTGTCATACAGAATGAAGTAAGTCAGAAAGAGGAAAACAAATATTGTATATTAATGCATATATGTGGAGCCTAAAAATGGTACAGATGAACTGGTTTGCAGGGAAGAAATAGAGACACAGAGGTAGAGAACAAACGTATGGACACCAAGTGTGGGAATCCATGGGGTGGTGGTGGTGGGATGAGTTGGGAGATTGGGATTGACCTGTATACATGTATATGCATAAAATACATAACTAATAATAACGTGCTGTATAAAAACATAAATAAAATTAAATTTCAAAATTTTAAAAAATAAAATTTAAAAATAAAACAGAAAATATTCTTCCCGTCACACAGATGTATTTATAGGAATGAATTATTTCCATGCTTATATTTATAAATACATAAAAGAGGAATAAAATCTAACTTGAACCAAAAAAGAAAAAAAATTGAACCCACGAGTTATACAGAGGAAAACCCTATCACGGCACTTGCTCCAGCGGTAAACAATTCTGAAATTGGTCAGAGGTGGGGAACCATCTCCCGTGCAGCCAGCAACCCACCCCCCACGCAAGGAGCGTCCTCATTGCAAAGCTGGGGGACCGTGCCGAGGCATCTGTGAGTAAACGTGAGCTGAGCCCCAGGCCAGCTGTTGCTGAACTGTTCCCACCCTTTCCAGGTAAAACACCTGAATATGTACAAGGGCTTGAAAGCCTAGAGGAAGGACCGTGGAGCCACACCAGTGACAGCACGCAGGCCATCTTGGTGCCTGCAGGCCAGCCAGCGTGGTCCTGGACCCTGGCGCTCTTCCAGAAGCTTTCCATTGCCCTGCCTGAGATACCCCTCCTGTCCCGGCCCCCACTGCTTTTTTCCTTCCTCACCTCTGTCCGGAGAGAAATTCCAGCGGAAGGTATGGGTGACACATCCTCTTCTTTACAGGCGGCAGCCTGGCAACTCCTGCAGAAAGGCCAGCAGAACCCCACTCACACCGGGCCACCCACAAAGCTGTGGCCCCTCACTCCCTCCCACCAGCACAGCCCCGAGACTGCTGACGGGGCAGAGAATATGGAGTCAGGCACAGCTTCAGGGGCTATTGCTGCCTGGAGCGCTGTTTATATTGACTTCAACGAGGCACACCTGGGGAGGGCGGGCCGGCAGGGTAAGGCTGCCCAGGTCAGCTAATCCACAACCCTCAGGGAATCACATTGTTGAAAATGGACCCCGCTAAGGCAGAAGAGAAGCCAAGGGAAAAAAGGACACAATGCCATTTGCAGCACCGTAGATGAGTCTAGAAGTAATCACGTGACTTGTAGTAAGTCAGAAAGTGAAAGACACATATCATATCATATCACTTATAGGTGTTACCTAAAAATGGATACCAGGGCAGATATTTCCACGGAGAAGGGCAATCACAGATTCATTAAACAAACTTATGGTTCACCAATGGAAAGGTGTGAGGATTGGTTTCATTACGATATCGGGGTTAACAGACATATACAAACACAGGTGACATATATAATCACCAAAGACCTACAGAATACCAAGAGAGGACTACTCAACATTCTGTCATAACGTACATGGGAAAAGGATCCCAAGAAGAACAGTCATCTGTATATGTGTAAAAGAACCACATCTTCCACACCTACAACAAGCCAAACATTGTAATCAAACTTGCTGTAATAAAAAATAAAAAAATTAAATTAAAAACACGAACAAGAAATAGTGAGACAAACGTGAGGGGCTTTCTCCTGGCACATTCCATTCTAAACTCCAATCTAGAACACCACTTCCACTGAGGCTCTCTTGCCCTAGTAACCAGATTTGGTAAGGGTGAACTGCTGCCACCTTGTGGCCGTTTCACACAACAGCAGCTTTAATCCCAACGCTAATGGTCAGTTGATATTCAAAATCATTGCAGGCCTGTAAATGACACCTGCCCTGAAAACAAATCCTGGGGTCACATATCGACCAAAAAATTCAAAGGACGTCCATATTTCAAAACGACCGTTTCAAAAGGCATATTTTACGCACATTAGTGTTCTGCTTCTTTTCCTTTCTTTCCTTTTTTGTTAAAAAACACGGGAATGGAAAAAGGCATCCCTCAGAATGGGCGAAAATCGTTGCAGACGAATCAATGGACAGAGGTTTAATCTCCAATATATATAAACAGCTCATGCAGCTTAATATTAAAAAAACAAACAACCCAAAAAAAATGGGCAGAAGATCTAAAGAGACGTTTCTTCAAAGGAGACACAGAGATGGCCAAGACGCACATGAAAAGCTGCTCAACAGCACTAATTATTAGAGAAATGCAAATCAAAACTACAATGAGGTATCACCTCACACCTGTTAGAATCGGCATCATCAGAAAATCTACAAACAACCAATTCTGGGGAGGGTGTGGACAAAAGGAGCCCTCTTCCACTATTGGTGGGAATGTAAATTGATACAGTCACTATGGAGAACAGTATGGAGTTTCCTTAAAAAAACTAGAAATAGAATTACCATCTGATCCAGCAATCCCACTTCTGGGCATATACCCAGAGAAAACCGTATTTCAAAAAGGCACATTCACCACAATGTTCGTTGCAGCACTATTTACAATAGCCAGGTAATGGAAGCAACCTAAATGCCCACAGACAGATGAATGGATAAAGATGTGGTACATATATAAAATGGAATATGACTCGGCCATAAAAAGGAATGAAACTGGGTCATTTGTAGAGACATCGATGGATCGAGAGACTGTCATACAGAATGAAGTAAGTCAGAAAGAGGAAAACAAATATTGTATATTAATGCATATATGTGGAGCCTAAAAATGGTACAGATGAACTGGTTTGCAGGGAAGAAATAGAGACACAGAGGTAGAGAACAAACGTATGGACACCAAGTGTGGGAATCCATGGGGTGGTGGTGGTGGGATGAGTTGGGAGATTGGGATTGACCTGTATACATGTATATGCATAAAATACATAACTAATAATAACGTGCTGTATAAAAACATAAATAAAATTAAATTTCAAAATTTTAAAAAATAAAATTTAAAAATAAAACAGAAAATATTCTTCCCGTCACACAGATGTATTTATAGGAATGAATTATTTCCATGCTTATATTTATAAATACATAAAAGAGGAATAAAATCTAACTTGAACCAAAAAAGAAAAAAAATTGAACCCACGAGTTATACAGAGGAAAACCCTATCAAGGCACTTGCTCCAGCGGTAAACAATTCTGAAATTGGTCAGAGGTGGGGAACCATCTCCCGTGCAGCCAGCAACCCACCCCCCACGCAAGGAGCGTCCTCATTGCAAAGCTGGGGGACCGTGCTGAGGCATCTGTGAGTAAACGTGAGCTGAGCCCCAGGCCAGCTGTTGCTGAACTGTTCCCACCCTTTCCAGGTAAAACACCTGAATATGTACAAGGGCTTGAAAGCCTAGAGGAAGGACCGTGGAGCCACACCAGTGACAGCACGCAGGCCATCTTGGTGCCTGCAGGCCAGCCAGCGTGGTCCTGGACCCTGGCGCTCTTCCAGAAGCTTTCCATTGCCCTGCCTGAGATACCCCTCCTGTCCCGGCCCCCACTGCTTTTTTCCTTCCTCACCTCTGTCCGGAGAGAAATTCCAGCGGAAGGTATGGGTGACACATCCTCTTCTTTACAGGCGGCAGCCTGGCAACTCCTGCAGAAAGGCCAGCAGAACCCCACTCACACCGGGCCACCCACAAAGCTGTGGCCCCTCACTCCCTCCCACCAGCACAGCCCCGAGACTGCTGACGGGGCAGAGAATATGGAGTCAGGCACAGCTTCAGGGGCTATTGCTGCCTGGAGCGCTGTTTATATTGACTTCAACGAGGCACACCTGGGGAGGGCGGGCCGGCAGGGTAAGGCTGCCCAGGTCAGCTAATCCACAACCCTCAGGGAATCACATTGTTGAAAATGGACCCCGCTAAGGCAGAAGAGAAGCCAAGGGAAAAAAGGACACAATGCCATTTGCAGCACCGTAGATGAGTCTAGAAGTAATCACGTGACTTGTAGTAAGTCAGAAAGTGAAAGACACATATCATATCATATCACTTATAGGTGTTACGTAAAAATGGATACCAGGGCAGATATTTCCACGGAGAACGGCAATCACAGATTCATTAAACAAACTTATGGTTCACCAATGGAAAGGTGTGAGGATTGGTTTCATTACGATATCGGGGTTAACAGACATATACAAACACAGGTGACATATATAATCACCAAAGACCTACAGAATACCAAGAGAGGACTACTCAACATTCTGTCATAACGTACATGGGAAAAGGATCCCAAGAAGAACAGTCATCTGTATATGTGTAAAAGAACCACATCTTCCACACCTACAACAAGCCAAACATTGTAATCAAACTTGCTGTAATAAAAAATAAAAAAATTAAATTAAAAACACGAACAAGAAATAGTGAGACAAACGTGAGGGGCTTTCTCCTGGCACATTCCATTCTAAACTCCAATCTAGAACACCACTTCCACTGAGGCTCTCTTGCCCTAGTAACCAGATTTGGTAAGGGTGAACTGCTGCCACCTTGTGGCCGTTTCACACAACAGCAGCTTTAATCCCAACGCTAATGGTCAGTTGATATTCAAAATCATTGCAGGCCTGTAAATGACACCTGCCCTGAAAACAAATCCTGGGGTCACATATCGACCAAAAAATTCAAAGGACGTCCATATTTCAAAACGACCGTTTCAAAAGGCATATTTTACGCACATTAGTGTTCTGCTTCTTTTCCTTTCTTTCCTTTTTTGTTAAAAAACACGGGAATGGAAAAAGGCATCCCTCAGAATGGGCGAAAATCGTTGCAGACGAATCAATGGACAGAGGTTTAATCTCCAATATATATAAACAGCTCATGCAGCTTAATATTAAAAAAACAAACAACCCAAAAAAAATGGGCAGAAGATCTAAAGAGACGTTTCTTCAAAGGAGACACAGAGATGGCCAAGACGCACATGAAAAGCTGCTCAACAGCACTAATTATTAGAGAAATGCAAATCAAAACTACAATGAGGTATCACCTCACACCTGTTAGAATCGGCATCATCAGAAAATCTACAAACAACCAATTCTGGGGAGGGTGTGGACAAAAGGAGCCCTCTTCCACTATTGGTGGGAATGTAAATTGATACAGTCACTATGGAGAACAGTATGGAGTTTCCTTAAAAAAACTAGAAATAGAATTACCATCTGATCCAGCAATCCCACTTCTGGGCATATACCCAGAGAAAACCGTATTTCAAAAAGGCACATTCACCACAATGTTCGTTGCAGCACTATTTACAATAGCCAGGTAATGGAAGCAACCTAAATGCCCACAGACAGATGAATGGATAAAGATGTGGTACATATATAAAATGGAATATGACTCGGCCATAAAAAGGAATGAAACTGGGTCATTTGTAGAGACATCGATGGATCGAGAGACTGTCATACAGAATGAAGTAAGTCAGAAAGAGGAAAACAAATATTGTATATTAATGCATATATGTGGAGCCTAAAAATGGTACAGATGAACTGGTTTGCAGGGAAGAAATAGAGACACAGAGGTAGAGAACAAACGTATGGACACCAAGTGTGGGAATCCATGGGGTGGTGGTGGTGGGATGAGTTGGGAGATTGGGATTGACCTGTATACATGTATATGCATAAAATACATAACTAATAATAACGTGCTGTATAAAAACATAAATAAAATTAAATTTCAAAATTTTAAAAAATAAAATTTAAAAATAAAACAGAAAATATTCTTCCCGTCACACAGATGTATTTATAGGAATGAATTATTTCCATGCTTATATTTATAAATACATAAAAGAGGAATAAAATCTAACTTGAACCAAAAAAGAAAAAAAATTGAACCCACGAGTTATACAGAGGAAAACCCTATCACGGCACTTGCTCCAGCGGTAAACAATTCTGAAATTGGTCAGAGGTGGGGAACCATCTCCCGTGCAGCCAGCAACCCACCCCCCACGCAAGGAGCGTCCTCATTGCAAAGCTGGGGGACCGTGCCGAGGCATCTGTGAGTAAACGTGAGCTGAGCCCCAGGCCAGCTGTTGCTGAACTGTTCCCACCCTTTCCAGGTAAAACACCTGAATATGTACAAGGGCTTGAAAGCCTAGAGGAAGGACCGTGGAGCCACACCAGTGACAGCACGCAGGCCATCTTGGTGCCTGCAGGCCAGCCAGCGTGGTCCTGGACCCTGGCGCTCTTCCAGAAGCTTTCCATTGCCCTGCCTGAGATACCCCTCCTGTCCCGGCCCCCACTGCTTTTTTCCTTCCTCACCTCTGTCCGGAGAGAAATTCCAGCGGAAGGTATGGGTGACACATCCTCTTCTTTACAGGCGGCAGCCTGGCAACTCCTGCAGAAAGGCCAGCAGAACCCCACTCACACCGGGCCACCCACAAAGCTGTGGCCCCTCACTCCCTCCCACCAGCACAGCCCCGAGACTGCTGACGGGGCAGAGAATATGGAGTCAGGCACAGCTTCAGGGGCTATTGCTGCCTGGAGCGCTGTTTATATTGACTTCAACGAGGCACACCTGGGGAGGGCGGGCCGGCAGGGTAAGGCTGCCCAGGTCAGCTAATCCACAACCCTCAGGGAATCACATTGTTGAAAATGGACCCCGCTAAGGCAGAAGAGAAGCCAAGGGAAAAAAGGACACAATGCCATTTGCAGCACCGTAGATGAGTCTAGAAGTAATCACGTGACTTGTAGTAAGTCAGAAAGTGAAAGACACATATCATATCATATCACTTATAGGTGTTACCTAAAAATGGATACCAGGGCAGATATTTCCACGGAGAAGGGCAATCACAGATTCATTAAACAAACTTATGGTTCACCAATGGAAAGGTGTGAGGATTGGTTTCATTACGATATCGGGGTTAACAGACATATACAAACACAGGTGACATATATAATCACCAAAGACCTACAGAATACCAAGAGAGGACTACTCAACATTCTGTCATAACGTACATGGGAAAAGGATCCCAAGAAGAACAGTCATCTGTATATGTGTAAAAGAACCACATCTTCCACACCTACAACAAGCCAAACATTGTAATCAAACTTGCTGTAATAAAAAATAAAAAAATTAAATTAAAAACACGAACAAGAAATAGTGAGACAAACGTGAGGGGCTTTCTCCTGGCACATTCCATTCTAAACTCCAATCTAGAACACCACTTCCACTGAGGCTCTCTTGCCCTAGTAACCAGATTTGGTAAGGGTGAACTGCTGCCACCTTGTGGCCGTTTCACACAACAGCAGCTTTAATCCCAACGCTAATGGTCAGTTGATATTCAAAATCATTGCAGGCCTGTAAATGACACCTGCCCTGAAAACAAATCCTGGGGTCACATATCGACCAAAAAATTCAAAGGACGTCCATATTTCAAAACGACCGTTTCAAAAGGCATATTTTACGCACATTAGTGTTCTGCTTCTTTTCCTTTCTTTCCTTTTTTGTTAAAAAACACGGGAATGGAAAAAGGCATCCCTCAGAATGGGCGAAAATCGTTGCAGACGAATCAATGGACAGAGGTTTAATCTCCAATATATATAAACAGCTCATGCAGCTTAATATTAAAAAAACAAACAACCCAAAAAAAATGGGCAGAAGATCTAAAGAGACGTTTCTTCAAAGGAGACACAGAGATGGCCAAGACGCACATGAAAAGCTGCTCAACAGCACTAATTATTAGAGAAATGCAAATCAAAACTACAATGAGGTATCACCTCACACCTGTTAGAATCGGCATCATCAGAAAATCTACAAACAACCAATTCTGGGGAGGGTGTGGACAAAAGGAGCCCTCTTCCACTATTGGTGGGAATGTAAATTGATACAGTCACTATGGAGAACAGTATGGAGTTTCCTTAAAAAAACTAGAAATAGAATTACCATCTGATCCAGCAATCCCACTTCTGGGCATATACCCAGAGAAAACCGTATTTCAAAAAGGCACATTCACCACAATGTTCGTTGCAGCACTATTTACAATAGCCAGGTAATGGAAGCAACCTAAATGCCCACAGACAGATGAATGGATAAAGATGTGGTACATATATAAAATGGAATATGACTCGGCCATAAAAAGGAATGAAACTGGGTCATTTGTAGAGACATCGATGGATCGAGAGACTGTCATACAGAATGAAGTAAGTCAGAAAGAGGAAAACAAATATTGTATATTAATGCATATATGTGGAGCCTAAAAATGGTACAGATGAACTGGTTTGCAGGGAAGAAATAGAGACACAGAGGTAGAGAACAAACGTATGGACACCAAGTGTGGGAATCCATGGGGTGGTGGTGGTGGGATGAGTTGGGAGATTGGGATTGACCTGTATACATGTATATGCATAAAATACATAACTAATAATAACGTGCTGTATAAAAACATAAATAAAATTAAATTTCAAAATTTTAAAAAATAAAATTTAAAAATAAAACAGAAAATATTCTTCCCGTCACACAGATGTATTTATAGGAATGAATTATTTCCATGCTTATATTTATAAATACATAAAAGAGGAATAAAATCTAACTTGAACCAAAAAAGAAAAAAAATTGAACCCACGAGTTATACAGAGGAAAACCCTATCAAGGCACTTGCTCCAGCGGTAAACAATTCTGAAATTGGTCAGAGGTGGGGAACCATCTCCCGTGCAGCCAGCAACCCACCCCCCACGCAAGGAGCGTCCTCATTGCAAAGCTGGGGGACCGTGCCGAGGCATCTGTGAGTAAACGTGAGCTGAGCCCCAGGCCAGCTGTTGCTGAACTGTTCCCACCCTTTCCAGGTAAAACACCTGAATATGTACAAGGGCTTGAAAGCCTAGAGGAAGGACCGTGGAGCCACACCAGTGACAGCACGCAGGCCATCTTGGTGCCTGCAGGCCAGCCAGCGTGGTCCTGGACCCTGGCGCTCTTCCAGAAGCTTTCCATTGCCCTGCCTGAGATACCCCTCCTGTCCCGGCCCCCACTGCTTTTTTCCTTCCTCACCTCTGTCCGGAGAGAAATTCCAGCGGAAGGTATGGGTGACACATCCTCTTCTTTACAGGCGGCAGCCTGGCAACTCCTGCAGAAAGGCCAGCAGAACCCCACTCACACCGGGCCACCCACAAAGCTGTGGCCCCTCACTCCCTCCCACCAGCACAGCCCCGAGACTGCTGACGGGGCAGAGAATATGGAGTCAGGCACAGCTTCAGGGGCTATTGCTGCCTGGAGCGCTGTTTATATTGACTTCAACGAGGCACACCTGGGGAGGGCGGGCCGGCAGGGTAAGGCTGCCCAGGTCAGCTAATCCACAACCCTCAGGGAATCACATTGTTGAAAATGGACCCCGCTAAGGCAGAAGAGAAGCCAAGGGAAAAAAGGACACAATGCCATTTGCAGCACCGTAGATGAGTCTAGAAGTAATCACGTGACTTGTAGTAAGTCAGAAAGTGAAAGACACATATCATATCATATCACTTATAGGTGTTACGTAAAAATGGATACCAGGGCAGATATTTCCACGGAGAACGGCAATCACAGATTCATTAAACAAACTTATGGTTCACCAATGGAAAGGTGTGAGGATTGGTTTCATTACGATATCGGGGTTAACAGACATATACAAACACAGGTGACATATATAATCACCAAAGACCTACAGAATACCAAGAGAGGACTACTCAACATTCTGTCATAACGTACATGGGAAAAGGATCCCAAGAAGAACAGTCATCTGTATATGTGTAAAAGAACCACATCTTCCACACCTACAACAAGCCAAACATTGTAATCAAACTTGCTGTAATAAAAAATAAAAAAATTAAATTAAAAACACGAACAAGAAATAGTGAGACAAACGTGAGGGGCTTTCTCCTGGCACATTCCATTCTAAACTCCAGTCTAGAACACCACTTCCACTGAGGCTCTCTTGCCCTAGTAACCAGATTTGGTAAGGGTGAACTGCTGCCACCTTGTGGCCGTTTCACACAACAGCAGCTTTAATCCCAACGCTAATGGTCAGTTGATATTCAAAATCATTGCAGGCCTGTAAATGACACCTGCCCTGAAAACAAATCCTGGGGTCACATATCGACCAAAAAATTCAAAGGACGTCCATATTTCAAAACGACCGTTTCAAAAGGCATATTTTACGCACATTAGTGTTCTGCTTCTTTTCCTTTCTTTCCTTTTTTGTTAAAAAACACGGGAATGGAAAAAGGCATCCCTCAGAATGGGCGAAAATCGTTGCAGACGAATCAATGGACAGAGGTTTAATCTCCAATATATATAAACAGCTCATGCAGCTTAATATTAAAAAAACAAACAACCCAAAAAAAATGGGCAGAAGATCTAAAGAGACGTTTCTTCAAAGGAGACACAGAGATGGCCAAGACGCACATGAAAAGCTGCTCAACAGCACTAATTATTAGAGAAATGCAAATCAAAACTACAATGAGGTATCACCTCACACCTGTTAGAATCGGCATCATCAGAAAATCTACAAACAACCAATTCTGGGGAGGGTGTGGACAAAAGGAGCCCTCTTCCACTATTGGTGGGAATGTAAATTGATACAGTCACTATGGAGAACAGTATGGAGTTTCCTTAAAAAAACTAGAAATAGAATTACCATCTGATCCAGCAATCCCACTTCTGGGCATATACCCAGAGAAAACCGTATTTCAAAAAGGCACATTCACCACAATGTTCGTTGCAGCACTATTTACAATAGCCAGGTAATGGAAGCAACCTAAATGCCCACAGACAGATGAATGGATAAAGATGTGGTACATATATAAAATGGAATATGACTCGGCCATAAAAAGGAATGAAACTGGGTCATTTGTAGAGACATCGATGGATCGAGAGACTGTCATACAGAATGAAGTAAGTCAGAAAGAGGAAAACAAATATTGTATATTAATGCATATATGTGGAGCCTAAAAATGGTACAGATGAACTGGTTTGCAGGGAAGAAATAGAGACACAGAGGTAGAGAACAAACGTATGGACACCAAGTGTGGGAATCCATGGGGTGGTGGTGGTGGGATGAGTTGGGAGATTGGGATTGACCTGTATACATGTATATGCATAAAATACATAACTAATAATAACGTGCTGTATAAAAACATAAATAAAATTAAATTTCAAAATTTTAAAAAATAAAATTTAAAAATAAAACAGAAAATATTCTTCCCATCACACAGATGTATTTATAGGAATGAATTATTTCCATGCTTATATTTATAAATACATAAAAGAGGAATAAAATCTAACTTGAACCAAAAAAGAAAAAAAATTGAACCCACGAGTTATACAGAGGAAAACCCTATCACGGCACTTGCTCCAGCGGTAAACAATTCTGAAATTGGTCAGAGGTGGGGAACCATCTCCCGTGCAGCCAGCAACCCACCCCCCACGCAAGGAGCGTCCTCATTGCAAAGCTGGGGGACCGTGCCGAGGCATCTGTGAGTAAACGTGAGCTGAGCCCCAGGCCAGCTGTTGCTGAACTGTTCCCACCCTTTCCAGGTAAAACACCTGAATATGTACAAGGGCTTGAAAGCCTAGAGGAAGGACCGTGGAGCCACACCAGTGACAGCACGCAGGCCATCTTGGTGCCTGCAGGCCAGCCAGCGTGGTCCTGGACCCTGGCGCTCTTCCAGAAGCTTTCCATTGCCCTGCCTGAGATACCCCTCCTGTCCCGGCCCCCACTGCTTTTTTCCTTCCTCACCTCTGTCCGGAGAGAAATTCCAGCGGAAGGTATGAGTGACACATCCTCTTCTTTACAGGCGGCAGCCTGGCAACTCCTGCAGAAAGGCCAGCAGAACCCCACTCACACCGGGCCACCCACAAAGCTGTGGCCCCTCACTCCCTCCCACCAGCACAGCCCCGAGACTGCTGACGGGGCAGAGAATATGGAGTCAGGCACAGCTTCAGGGGCTATTGCTGCCTGGAGCGCTGTTTATATTGACTTCAACGAGGCACACCTGGGGAGGGCGGGCCGGCAGGGTAAGGCTGCCCAGGTCAGCTAATCCACAACCCTCAGGGAATCACATTGTTGAAAATGGACCCCGCTAAGGCAGAAGAGAAGCCAAGGGAAAAAAGGACACAATGCCATTTGCAGCACCGTAGATGAGTCTAGAAGTAATCACGTGACTTGTAGTAAGTCAGAAAGTGAAAGACACATATCATATCATATCACTTATAGGTGTTACGTAAAAATGGATACCAGGGCAGATATTTCCACGGAGAACGGCAATCACAGATTCATTAAACAAACTTATGGTTCACCAATGGAAAGGTGTGAGGATTGGTTTCATTACGATATCGGGGTTAACAGACATATACAAACACAGGTGACATATATAATCACCAAAGACCTACAGAATACCAAGAGAGGACTACTCAACATTCTGTCATAACGTACATGGGAAAAGGATCCCAGGAAGAACAGTCATCTGTATATGTGTAAAAGAACCACATCTTCCACACCTACAGCAAGCCAAACATTGTAATCAAACTTGCTGTAATAAAAAATAAAAAATTAAATTAAAAACACGAACAAGAAATAGTGAGACAAACGTGAGGGGCTTTCTCCTGGCACATTCCATTCTAAACTCCAATCTAGAACACCACTTCCACTGAGGCTCTCTTGCCCTAGTAACCAGATTTGGTAAGGGTGAACTGCTGTCACCTTGTGGCCGTTTCACACAACAGCAGCTTTAATCCCAACGCTAATGGTCAGTTGATATTCAAAATCATTGCAGGCCTGTAAATGACACCTGCCCTGAAAACAAATCCTGGGGTCACATATCGACCAAAAAATTCAAAGGACGTCCATATTTCAAAACGACCGTTTCAAAAGGCATATTTTACGCACATTAGTGTTCTGCTTCTTTTCCTTTCTTTCCTTTTTTGTTAAAAAACACGGGAATGGAAAAAGGCATCCCTCAGAATGGGCGAAAATCGTTGCAGACGAATCAATGGACAGAGGTTTAATCTCCAATATATATAAACAGCTCATGCATCTTAATATTAAAAAAACAAACAACCCAAAAAAAATGGGCAGAAGATCTAAAGAGACGTTTCTTCAAAGGAGACACAGAGATGGCCAAGACGCACATGAAAAGCTGCTCAACAGCACTAATTATTAGAGAAATGCAAATCAAAACTACAATGAGGTATCACCTCACACCTGTTAGAATCGGCATCATCAGAAAATCTACAAACAACCAATTCTGGGGAGGGTGTGGACAAAAGGAGCCCTCTTCCACTATTGGTGGGAATGTAAATTGATACAGTCACTATGGAGAACAGTATGGAGTTTCCTTAAAAAAACTAGAAATAGAATTACCATCTGATCCAGCAATCCCACTTCTGGGCATATACCCAGAGAAAACCGTATTTCAAAAAGGCACATTCACCACAATGTTCGTTGCAGCACTATTTACAATAGCCAGGTAATGGAAGCAACCTAAATGCCCACAGACAGATGAATGGATAAAGAGGTGGTACATATATAAAATGGAATATGACTCGGCCATAAAAAGGAATGAAACTGGGTCATTTGTAGAGACATCGATGGATCGAGAGACTGTCATACAGAATGAAGTAAGTCAGAAAGAGGAAAACAAATATTGTATATTAATGCATATATGTGGAGCCTAAAAATGGTACAGATGAACTGGTTTGCAGGGAAGAAATAGAGACACAGAGGTAGAGAACAAACGTATGGACACCAAGTGTGGGAATCCATGGGGTGGTGGTGGTGGGATGAGTTGGGAGATTGGGATTGACCTGTATACATGTATATGCATAAAATACATAACTAATAATAACGTGCTGTATAAAAACATAAATAAAATTAAATTTCAAAATTTTAAAAAATAAAATTTAAAAATAAAACAGAAAATATTCTTCCCGTCACACAGATGTATTTATAGGAATGAATTATTTCCATGCTTATATATATAAATACATAAAAGAGGAATAAAATCTAACTTGAACCAAAAAAGAAAAAAAATTGAACCCACGAGTTATACAGAGGAAAACCCTATCACGGCACTTGCTCCAGCGGTAAACAATTCTGAAATTGGTCAGAGGTGGGGAACCATCTCCCGTGCAGCCAGCAACCCACCCCCCACGCAAGGAGCGTCCTCATTGCAAAGCTGGGGGACCGTGCCGAGGCATCTGTGAGTAAACGTGAGCTGAGCCCCAGGCCAGCTGTTGCTGAACTGTTCCCACCCTTTCCAGGTAAAACACCTGAATATGTACAAGGGCTTGAAAGCCTAGAGGAAGGACCGTGGAGCCACACCAGTGACAGCACGAAGGCCAACTTGGTGCCTGCAGGCCAGCCAGCGTGGTCCTGGACCCTGGCGCTCTTCCAGAAGCTTTCCATTGCCCTGCCTGAGATACCCCTCCTGTCCCGGCCCCCACTGCTTTTTTCCTTCCTCACCTCTGTCCGGAGAGAATTTCCAGCGGAAGGTATGGGTGACACATCCTCTTCTTTACAGGCGTCAGCCTGGCAACTCCTGCAGAAAGGCCAGCAGAACCCCACTCACACCGGGCCACCCACAAAGCTGTGGCCCCTCACTCCCTCCCACCAGCACAGCCCCGAGACTGCTGACGGGGCAGAGAATATGGAGTCAGGCACAGCTTCAGGGGCTATTGCTGCCTGGAGCTCTGTTTATATTGATCTCAACGAGGCACACCTGGGGAGGGCGGGCCGGCAGGGTATGGCTGCCCAGGTCAGCTAATCCACAACCCTCAGGGTATCACATTGTTGAAAATGGACCCCGCTAAGGCAGAAGAGAAGCCAAGGGAAAAAAGGACACAATGCCATTTGCAGCACCGTAGATGAGTCTAGAAGTAATCACGTGACTTGTAGTAAGTCAGAAATTGAAAGACACATATCATATCATATCACTTATAGGTGTTACCTAAAAATGGATACCAGGGCAGATATTTCCACGGAGAAGGGCAATCACAGATTCATTAAACAAACTTATGGTTCACCAATGGAAAGGTGTGAGGATTGGTTTCATTACGATATCGGGGTTAACAGACATATACAAACACAGGTGACATATATAATCACCAAAGACCTACAGAATACCAAGAGAGGACTACTCAACATTCTGTCATAACGTACATGGGAAAAGGATCCCAAGAAGAACAGTCATCTGTATATGTGTAAAAGAACCACATCTTCCACACCTACAACAAGCCAAACATTGTAATCAAACTTGCTGTAATAAAAAATAAAAAAATTAAATTAAAAACACGAACAAGAAATAGTGAGACAAACGTGAGGGGCTTTCTCCTGGCACATTCCATTCTAAACTCCAATCTAGAACACCACTTCCACTGAGGCTCTCTTGCCCTAGTAACCAGATTTGGTAAGGGTGAACTGCTGCCACCTTGTGGCCGTTTCACACAACAGCAGCTTTAATCCCAACGCTAATGGTCAGTTGATATTCAAAATCATTGCAGGCCTGTAAATGACACCTGCCCTGAAAACAAATCCTGGGGTCACATATCGACCAAAAAATTCAAAGGACGTCCATATTTCAAAACGACCGTTTCAAAAGGCATATTTTACGCACATTAGTGTTCTGCTTCTTTTCCTTTCTTTCCTTTTTTGTTAAAAAACACGGGAATGGAAAAAGGCATCCCTCAGAATGGGCGAAAATCGTTGCAGACGAATCAATGGACAGAGGTTTAATCTCCAATATATATAAACAGCTCATGCAGCTTAATATTAAAAAAACAAACAACCCAAAAAAAATGGGCAGAAGATCTAAAGAGACGTTTCTTCAAAGGAGACACAGAGATGGCCAAGACGCACATGAAAAGCTGCTCAACAGCACTAATTATTAGAGAAATGCAAATCAAAACTACAATGAGGTATCACCTCACACCTGTTAGAATCGGCATCATCAGAAAATCTACAAACAACCAATTCTGGGGAGGGTGTGGACAAAAGGAGCCCTCTTCCACTATTGGTGGGAATGTAAATTGATACAGTCACTATGGAGAACAGTATGGAGTTTCCTTAAAAAAACTAGAAATAGAATTACCATCTGATCCAGCAATCCCACTTCTGGGCATATACCCAGAGAAAACCGTATTTCAAAAAGGCACATTCACCACAATGTTCGTTGCAGCACTATTTACAATAGCCAGGTAATGGAAGCAACCTAAATGCCCACAGACAGATGAATGGATAAAGATGTGGTACATATATAAAATGGAATATGACTCGGCCATAAAAAGGAATGAAACTGGGTCATTTGTAGAGACATCGATGGATCGAGAGACTGTCATACAGAATGAAGTAAGTCAGAAAGAGGAAAACAAATATTGTATATTAATGCATATATGTGGAGCCTAAAAATGGTACAGATGAACTGGTTTGCAGGGAAGAAATAGAGACACAGAGGTAGAGAACAAACGTATGGACACCAAGTGTGGGAATCCATGGGGTGGTGGTGGTGGGATGAGTTGGGAGATTGGGATTGACCTGTATACATGTATATGCATAAAATACATAACTAATAATAACGTGCTGTATAAAAACATAAATAAAATTAAATTTCAAAATTTTAAAAAATAAAATTTAAAAATAAAACAGAAAATATTCTTCCCATCACACAGATGTATTTATAGGAATGAATTATTTCCATGCTTATATTTATAAATACATAAAAGAGGAATAAAATCTAACTTGAACCAAAAAAGAAAAAAAATTGAACCCACGAGTTATACAGAGGAAAACCCTATCACGGCACTTGCTCCAGCGGTAAACAATTCTGAAATTGGTCAGAGGTGGGGAACCATCTCCCGTGCAGCCAGCAACCCACCCCCCACGCAAGGAGCGTCCTCATTGCAAAGCTGGGGGACCGTGCCGAGGCATCTGTGAGTAAACGTGAGCTGAGCCCCAGGCCAGCTGTTGCTGAACTGTTCCCACCCTTTCCAGGTAAAACACCTGAATATGTACAAGGGCTTGAAAGCCTAGAGGAAGGACCGTGGAGCCACACCAGTGACAGCACGCAGGCCATCTTGGTGCCTGCAGGCCAGCCAGCGTGGTCCTGGACCCTGGCGCTCTTCCAGAAGCTTTCCATTGCCCTGCCTGAGATACCCCTCCTGTCCCGGCCCCCACTGCTTTTTTCCTTCCTCACCTCTGTCCGGAGAGAAATTCCAGCGGAAGGTATGGGTGACACAACCTCTTCTTTACAGGCGGCAGCCTGGCAACTCCTGCAGAAAGGCCAGCAGAACCCCACTCACACCGGGCCACCCACAAAGCTGTGGCCCCTCACTCCCTCCCACCAGCACAGCCCCGAGACTGCTGACGGGGCAGAGAATATGGAGTCAGGCACAGCTTCAGGGGCTATTGCTGCCTGGAGCGCTGTTTATATTGACTTCAACGAGGCACACCTGGGGAGGGCGGGCCGGCAGGGTAAGGCTGCCCAGGTCAGCTAATCCACAACCCTCAGGGAATCACATTGTTGAAAATGGACCCCGCTAAGGCAGAAGAGAAGCCAAGGGAAAAAAGGACACAATGCCATTTGCAGCACCGTAGATGAGTCTAGAAGTAATCACGTGACTTGTAGTAAGTCAGAAAGTGAAAGACACATATCATATCATATCACTTATAGGTGTTACGTAAAAATGGATACCAGGGCAGATATTTCCACGGAGAACGGCAATCACAGATTCATTAAACAAACTTATGGTTCACCAATGGAAAGGTGTGAGGATTGGTTTCATTACGATATCGGGGTTAACAGACATATACAAACACAGGTGACATATATAATCACCAAAGACCTACAGAATACCAAGAGAGGACTACTCAACATTCTGTCATAACGTACATGGGAAAAGGATCCCAGGAAGAACAGTCATCTGTATATGTGTAAAAGAACCACATCTTCCACACCTACAGCAAGCCAAACATTGTAATCAAACTTGCTGTAATAAAAAATAAAAAATTAAATTAAAAACACGAACAAGAAATAGTGAGACAAACGTGAGGGGCTTTCTCCTGGCACATTCCATTCTAAACTCCAATCTAGAACACCACTTCCACTGAGGCTCTCTTGCCCTAGTAACCAGATTTGGTAAGGGTGAACTGCTGTCACCTTGTGGCCGTTTCACACAACAGCAGCTTTAATCCCAACGCTAATGGTCAGTTGATATTCAAAATCATTGCAGGCCTGTAAATGACACCTGCCCTGAAAACAAATCCTGGGGTCACATATCGACCAAAAAATTCAAAGGACGTCCATATTTCAAAACGACCGTTTCAAAAGGCATATTTTACGCACATTAGTGTTCTGCTTCTTTTCCTTTCTTTCCTTTTTTGTTAAAAAACACGGGAATGGAAAAAGGCATCCCTCAGAATGGGCGAAAATCGTTGCAGACGAATCAATGGACAGAGGTTTAATCTCCAATATATATAAACAGCTCATGCATCTTAATATTAAAAAAACAAACAACCCAAAAAAAATGGGCAGAAGATCTAAAGAGACGTTTCTTCAAAGGAGACACAGAGATGGCCAAGACGCACATGAAAAGCTGCTCAACAGCACTAATTATTAGAGAAATGCAAATCAAAACTACAATGAGGTATCACCTCACACCTGTTAGAATCGGCATCATCAGAAAATCTACAAACAACCAATTCTGGGGAGGGTGTGGACAAAAGGAGCCCTCTTCCACTATTGGTGGGAATGTAAATTGATACAGTCACTATGGAGAACAGTATGGAGTTTCCTTAAAAAAACTAGAAATAGAATTACCATCTGATCCAGCAATCCCACTTCTGGGCATATACCCAGAGAAAACCGTATTTCAAAAAGGCACATTCACCACAATGTTCGTTGCAGCACTATTTACAATAGCCAGGTAATGGAAGCAACCTAAATGCCCACAGACAGATGAATGGATAAAGAGGTGGTACATATATAAAATGGAATATGACTCGGCCATAAAAAGGAATGAAACTGGGTCATTTGTAGAGACATCGATGGATCGAGAGACTGTCATACAGAATGAAGTAAGTCAGAAAGAGGAAAACAAATATTGTATATTAATGCATATATGTGGAGCCTAAAAATGGTACAGATGAACTGGTTTGCAGGGAAGAAATAGAGACACAGAGGTAGAGAACAAACGTATGGACACCAAGTGTGGGAATCCATGGGGTGGTGGTGGTGGGATGAGTTGGGAGATTGGGATTGACCTGTATACATGTATATGCATAAAATACATAACTAATAATAACGTGCTGTATAAAAACATAAATAAAATTAAATTTCAAAATTTTAAAAAATAAAATTTAAAAATAAAACAGAAAATATTCTTCCCGTCACACAGATGTATTTATAGGAATGAATTATTTCCATGCTTATATATATAAATACATAAAAGAGGAATAAAATCTAACTTGAACCAAAAAAGAAAAAAAATTGAACCCACGAGTTATACAGAGGAAAACCCTATCACGGCACTTGCTCCAGCGGTAAACAATTCTGAAATTGGTCAGAGGTGGGGAACCATCTCCCGTGCAGCCAGCAACCCACCCCCCACGCAAGGAGCGTCCTCATTGCAAAGCTGGGGGACCGTGCCGAGGCATCTGTGAGTAAACGTGAGCTGAGCCCCAGGCCAGCTGTTGCTGAACTGTTCCCACCCTTTCCAGGTAAAACACCTGAATATGTACAAGGGCTTGAAAGCCTAGAGGAAGGACCGTGGAGCCACACCAGTGACAGCACGCAGGCCAACTTGGTGCCTGCAGGCCAGCCAGCGTGGTCCTGGACCCTGGCGCTCTTCCAGAAGCTTTCCATTGCCCTGCCTGAGATACCCCTCCTGTCCCGGCCCCCACTGCTTTTTTCCTTCCTCACCTCTGTCCGGAGAGAATTTCCAGCGGAAGGTATGGGTGACACATCCTCTTCTTTACAGGCGTCAGCCTGGCAACTCCTGCAGAAAGGCCAGCAGAACCCCACTCACACCGGGCCACCCACAAAGCTGTGGCCCCTCACTCCCTCCCACCAGCACAGCCCCGAGACTGCTGACGGGGCAGAGAATATGGAGTCAGGCACAGCTTCAGGGGCTATTGCTGCCTGGAGCTCTGTTTATATTGATCTCAACGAGGCACACCTGGGGAGGGCGGGCCGGCAGGGTATGGCTGCCCAGGTCAGCTAATCCACAACCCTCAGGGTATCACATTGTTGAAAATGGACCCCGCTAAGGCAGAAGAGAAGCCAAGGGAAAAAAGGACACAATGCCATTTGCAGCACCGTAGATGAGTCTAGAAGTAATCACGTGACTTGTAGTAAGTCAGAAAGTGAAAGACACATATCATATCATATCACTTATAGGTGTTACCTAAAAATGGATACCAGGGCAGATATTTCCACGGAGAAGGGCAATCACAGATTCATTAAACAAACTTATGGTTCACCAATGGAAAGGTGTGAGGATTGGTTTCATTACGATATCGGGGTTAACAGACATATACAAACACAGGTGACATATATAATCACCAAAGACCTACAGAATACCAAGAGAGGACTACTCAACATTCTGTCATAACGTACATGGGAAAAGGATCCCAAGAAGAACAGTCATCTGTATATGTGTAAAAGAACCACATCTTCCACACCTACAACAAGCCAAACATTGTAATCAAACTTGCTGTAATAAAAAATAAAAAAATTAAATTAAAAACACGAACAAGAAATAGTGAGACAAACGTGAGGGGCTTTCTCCTGGCACATTCCATTCTAAACTCCAATCTAGAACACCACTTCCACTGAGGCTCTCTTGCCCTAGTAACCAGATTTGGTAAGGGTGAACTGCTGCCACCTTGTGGCCGTTTCACACAACAGCAGCTTTAATCCCAACGCTAATGGTCAGTTGATATTCAAAATCATTGCAGGCCTGTAAATGACACCTGCCCTGAAAACAAATCCTGGGGTCACATATCGACCAAAAAATTCAAAGGACGTCCATATTTCAAAACGACCGTTTCAAAAGGCATATTTTACGCACATTAGTGTTCTGCTTCTTTTCCTTTCTTTCCTTTTTTGTTAAAAAACACGGGAATGGAAAAAGGCATCCCTCAGAATGGGCGAAAATCGTTGCAGACGAATCAATGGACAGAGGTTTAATCTCCAATATATATAAACAGCTCATGCAGCTTAATATTAAAAAAACAAACAACCCAAAAAAAATGGGCAGAAGATCTAAAGAGACGTTTCTTCAAAGGAGACACAGAGATGGCCAAGACGCACATGAAAAGCTGCTCAACAGCACTAATTATTAGAGAAATGCAAATCAAAACTACAATGAGGTATCACCTCACACCTGTTAGAATCGGCATCATCAGAAAATCTACAAACAACCAATTCTGGGGAGGGTGTGGACAAAAGGAGCCCTCTTCCACTATTGGTGGGAATGTAAATTGATACAGTCACTATGGAGAACAGTATGGAGTTTCCTTAAAAAAACTAGAAATAGAATTACCATCTGATCCAGCAATCCCACTTCTGGGCATATACCCAGAGAAAACCGTATTTCAAAAAGGCACATTCACCACAATGTTCGTTGCAGCACTATTTACAATAGCCAGGTAATGGAAGCAACCTAAATGCCCACAGACAGATGAATGGATAAAGATGTGGTACATATATAAAATGGAATATGACTCGGCCATAAAAAGGAATGAAACTGGGTCATTTGTAGAGACATCGATGGATCGAGAGACTGTCATACAGAATGAAGTAAGTCAGAAAGAGGAAAACAAATATTGTATATTAATGCATATATGTGGAGCCTAAAAATGGTACAGATGAACTGGTTTGCAGGGAAGAAATAGAGACACAGAGGTAGAGAACAAACGTATGGACACCAAGTGTGGGAATCCATGGGGTGGTGGTGGTGGGATGAGTTGGGAGATTGGGATTGACCTGTATACATGTATATGCATAAAATACATAACTAATAATAACGTGCTGTATAAAAACATAAATAAAATTAAATTTCAAAATTTTAAAAAATAAAATTTAAAAATAAAACAGAAAATATTCTTCCCGTCACACAGATGTATTTATAGGAATGAATTATTTCCATGCTTATATTTATAAATACATAAAAGAGGAATAAAATCTAACTTGAACCAAAAAAGAAAAAAAATTGAACCCACGAGTTATACAGAGGAAAACCCTATCAAGGCACTTGCTCCAGCGGTAAACAATTCTGAAATTGGTCAGAGGTGGGGAACCATCTCCCGTGCAGCCAGCAACCCACCCCCCACGCAAGGAGCGTCCTCATTGCAAAGCTGGGGGACCGTGCCGAGGCATCTGTGAGTAAACGTGAGCTGAGCCCCAGGCCAGCTGTTGCTGAACTGTTCCCACCCTTTCCAGGTAAAACACCTGAATATGTACAAGGGCTTGAAAGCCTAGAGGAAGGACCGTGGAGCCACACCAGTGACAGCACGCAGGCCATCTTGGTGCCTGCAGGCCAGCCAGCGTGGTCCTGGACCCTGGCGCTCTTCCAGAAGCTTTCCATTGCCCTGCCTGAGATACCCCTCCTGTCCCGGCCCCCACTGCTTTTTTCCTTCCTCACCTCTGTCCGGAGAGAAATTCCAGCGGAAGGTATGGGTGACACATCCTCTTCTTTACAGGCGGCAGCCTGGCAACTCCTGCAGAAAGGCCAGCAGAACCCCACTCACACCGGGCCACCCACAAAGCTGTGGCCCCTCACTCCCTCCCACCAGCACAGCCCCGAGACTGCTGACGGGGCAGAGAATATGGAGTCAGGCACAGCTTCAGGGGCTATTGCTGCCTGGAGCGCTGTTTATATTGACTTCAACGAGGCACACCTGGGGAGGGCGGGCCGGCAGGGTAAGGCTGCCCAGGTCAGCTAATCCACAACCCTCAGGGAATCACATTGTTGAAAATGGACCCCGCTAAGGCAGAAGAGAAGCCAAGGGAAAAAAGGACACAATGCCATTTGCAGCACCGTAGATGAGTCTAGAAGTAATCACGTGACTTGTAGTAAGTCAGAAAGTGAAAGACACATATCATATCATATCACTTATAGGTGTTACCTAAAAATGGATACCAGGGCAGATATTTCCACGGAGAAGGGCAATCACAGATTCATTAAACAAACTTATGGTTCACCAATGGAAAGGTGTGAGGATTGGTTTCATTACGATATCGGGGTTAACAGACATATACAAACACAGGTGACATATATAATCACCAAAGACCTACAGAATACCAAGAGAGGACTACTCAACATTCTGTCATAACGTACATGGGAAAAGGATCCCAAGAAGAACAGTCATCTGTATATGTGTAAAAGAACCACATCTTCCACACCTACAACAAGCCAAACATTGTAATCAAACTTGCTGTAATAAAAAATAAAAAAATTAAATTAAAAACACGAACAAGAAATAGTGAGACAAACGTGAGGGGCTTTCTCCTGGCACATTCCATTCTAAACTCCAATCTAGAACACCACTTCCACTGAGGCTCTCTTGCCCTAGTAACCAGATTTGGTAAGGGTGAACTGCTGCCACCTTGTGGCCGTTTCACACAACAGCAGCTTTAATCCCAACGCTAATGGTCAGTTGATATTCAAAATCATTGCAGGCCTGTAAATGACACCTGCCCTGAAAACAAATCCTGGGGTCACATATCGACCAAAAAATTCAAAGGACGTCCATATTTCAAAACGACCGTTTCAAAAGGCATATTTTACGCACATTAGTGTTCTGCTTCTTTTCCTTTCTTTCCTTTTTTGTTAAAAAACACGGGAATGGAAAAAGGCATCCCTCAGAATGGGCGAAAATCGTTGCAGACGAATCAATGGACAGAGGTTTAATCTCCAATATATATAAACAGCTCATGCAGCTTAATATTAAAAAAACAAACAACCCAAAAAAAATGGGCAGAAGATCTAAAGAGACGTTTCTTCAAAGGAGACACAGAGATGGCCAAGACGCACATGAAAAGCTGCTCAACAGCACTAATTATTAGAGAAATGCAAATCAAAACTACAATGAGGTATCACCTCACACCTGTTAGAATCGGCATCATCAGAAAATCTACAAACAACCAATTCTGGGGAGGGTGTGGACAAAAGGAGCCCTCTTCCACTATTGGTGGGAATGTAAATTGATACAGTCACTATGGAGAACAGTATGGAGTTTCCTTAAAAAAACTAGAAATAGAATTACCATCTGATCCAGCAATCCCACTTCTGGGCATATACCCAGAGAAAACCGTATTTCAAAAAGGCACATTCACCACAATGTTCGTTGCAGCACTATTTACAATAGCCAGGTAATGGAAGCAACCTAAATGCCCACAGACAGATGAATGGATAAAGATGTGGTACATATATAAAATGGAATATGACTCGGCCATAAAAAGGAATGAAACTGGGTCATTTGTAGAGACATCGATGGATCGAGAGACTGTCATACAGAATGAAGTAAGTCAGAAAGAGGAAAACAAATATTGTATATTAATGCATATATGTGGAGCCTAAAAATGGTACAGATGAACTGGTTTGCAGGGAAGAAATAGAGACACAGAGGTAGAGAACAAACGTATGGACACCAAGTGTGGGAATCCATGGGGTGGTGGTGGTGGGATGAGTTGGGAGATTGGGATTGACCTGTATACATGTATATGCATAAAATACATAACTAATAATAACGTGCTGTATAAAAACATAAATAAAATTAAATTTCAAAATTTTAAAAAATAAAATTTAAAAATAAAACAGAAAATATTCTTCCCGTCACACAGATGTATTTATAGGAATGAATTATTTCCATGCTTATATTTATAAATACATAAAAGAGGAATAAAATCTAACTTGAACCAAAAAAGAAAAAAAATTGAACCCACGAGTTATACAGAGGAAAACCCTATCAAGGCACTTGCTCCAGCGGTAAACAATTCTGAAATTGGTCAGAGGTGGGGAACCATCTCCCGTGCAGCCAGCAACCCACCCCCCACGCAAGGAGCGTCCTCATTGCAAAGCTGGGGGACCGTGCCGAGGCATCTGTGAGTAAACGTGAGCTGAGCCCCAGGCCAGCTGTTGCTGAACTGTTCCCACCCTTTCCAGGTAAAACACCTGAATATGTACAAGGGCTTGAAAGCCTAGAGGAAGGACCGTGGAGCCACACCAGTGACAGCACGCAGGCCATCTTGGTGCCTGCAGGCCAGCCAGCGTGGTCCTGGACCCTGGCGCTCTTCCAGAAGCTTTCCATTGCCCTGCCTGAGATACCCCTCCTGTCCCGGCCCCCACTGCTTTTTTCCTTCCTCACCTCTGTCCGGAGAGAAATTCCAGCGGAAGGTATGGGTGACACATCCTCTTCTTTACAGGCGGCAGCCTGGCAACTCCTGCAGAAAGGCCAGCAGAACCCCACTCACACCGGGCCACCCACAAAGCTGTGGCCCCTCACTCCCTCCCACCAGCACAGCCCCGAGACTGCTGACGGGGCAGAGAATATGGAGTCAGGCACAGCTTCAGGGGCTATTGCTGCCTGGAGCGCTGTTTATATTGACCTCAACGAGGCACACCTGGGGAGGGCGGGCCGGCAGGGTAAGGCTGCCCAGGTCAGCTAATCCACAACCCTCAGGGAATCACATTGTTGAAAATGGACCCCGCTAAGGCAGAAGAGAAGCCAAGGGAAAAAAGGACACAATGCCATTTGCAGCACCGTAGATGAGTCTAGAAGTAATCACGTGACTTGTAGTAAGTCAGAAAGTGAAAGACACATATCATATCATATCACTTATAGGTGTTACGTAAAAATGGATACTAGGGCAGATATTTCCACGGAGAACGGCAATCACAGATTCATTAAACAAACTTATGGTTCACCAATGGAAAGGTGTGAGGATTGGTTTCATTACGATATCGGGGTTAACAGACATATACAAACACAGGTGACATATATAATCACCAAAGACCTACAGAATACCAAGAGAGGACTACTCAACATTCTGTCATAACGTACATGGGAAAAGGATCCCAGGAAGAACAGTCATCTGTATATGTGTAAAAGAACCACATCTTCCACACCTACAGCAAGCCAAACATTGTAATCAAACTTGCTGTAATAAAAAATAAAAAATTAAATTAAAAACACGAACAAGAAATAGTGAGACAAACGTGAGGGGCTTTCTCCTGGCACATTCCATTCTAAACTCCAATCTAGAACACCACTTCCACTGAGGCTCTCTTGCCCTAGTAACCAGATTTGGTAAGGGTGAACTGCTGTCACCTTGTGGCCGTTTCACACAACAGCAGCTTTAATCCCAACGCTAATGGTCAGTTGATATTCAAAATCATTGCAGGCCTGTAAATGACACCTGCCCTGAAAACAAATCCTGGGGTCACATATCGACCAAAAAATTCAAAGGACGTCCATATTTCAAAACGACCGTTTCAAAAGGCATATTTTACGCACATTAGTGTTCTGCTTCTTTTCCTTTCTTTCCTTTTTTGTTAAAAAACACGGGAATGGAAAAAGGCATCCCTCAGAATGGGCGAAAATCGTTGCAGACGAATCAATGGACAGAGGTTTAATCTCCAATATATATAAACAGCTCATGCAGCTTAATATTAAAAAAACAAACAACCCAAAAAAAATGGGCAGAAGATCTAAAGAGACGTTTCTTCAAAGGAGACACAGAGATGGCCAAGACGCACATGAAAAGCTGCTCAACAGCACTAATTATTAGAGAAATGCAAATCAAAACTACAATGAGGTATCACCTCACACCTGTTAGAATCGGCATCATCAGAAAATCTACAAACAACCAATTCTGGGGAGGGTGTGGACAAAAGGAGCCCTCTTCCACTATTGGTGGGAATGTAAATTGATACAGTCACTATGGAGAACAGTATGGAGTTTCCTTAAAAAAACTAGAAATAGAATTACCATCTGATCCAGCAATCCCACTTCTGGGCATATACCCAGAGAAAACCGTATTTCAAAAAGGCACATTCACCACAATGTTCGTTGCAGCACTATTTACAATAGCCAGGTAATGGAAGCAACCTAAATGCCCACAGACAGATGAATGGATAAAGAGGTGGTACATATATAAAATGGAATATGACTCGGCCATAAAAAGGAATGAAACTGGGTCATTTGTAGAGACATCGATGGATCGAGAGACTGTCATACAGAATGAAGTAAGTCAGAAAGAGGAAAACAAATATTGTATATTAATGCATATATGTGGAGCCTAAAAATGGTACAGATGAACTGGTTTGCAGGGAAGAAATAGAGACACAGAGGTAGAGAACAAACGTATGGACACCAAGTGTGGGAATCCATGGGGTGGTGGTGGTGGGATGAGTTGGGAGATTGGGATTGACCTGTATACATGTATATGCATAAAATACATAACTAATAATAACGTGCTGTATAAAAACATAAATAAAATTAAATTTCAAAATTTTAAAAAATAAAATTTAAAAATAAAACAGAAAATATTCTTCCCGTCACACAGATGTATTTATAGGAATGAATTATTTCCATGCTTATATTTATAAATACATAAAAGAGGAATAAAATCTAACTTGAACCAAAAAAGAAAAAAAATTGAACCCACGAGTTATACAGAGGAAAACCCTATCACGGCACTTGCTCCAGCGGTAAACAATTCTGAAATTGGTCAGAGGTGGGGAACCATCTCCCGTGCAGCCAGCAACCCACCCCCCACGCAAGGAGCGTCCTCATTGCAAAGCTGGGGGACCGTGCCGAGGCATCTGTGAGTAAACGTGAGCTGAGCCCCAGGCCAGCTGTTGCTGAACTGTTCCCACCCTTTCCAGGTAAAACACCTGAATATGTACAAGGGCTTGAAAGCCTAGAGGAAGGACCGTGGAGCCACACCAGTGACAGCACGCAGGCCAACTTGGTGCCTGCAGGCCAGCCAGCGTGGTCCTGGACCCTGGCGCTCTTCCAGAAGCTTTCCATTGCCCTGCCTGAGATACCCCTCCTGTCCCGGCCCCCACTGCTTTTTTCCTTCCTCACCTCTGTCCGGAGAGAATTTCCAGCGGAAGGTATGGGTGACACATCCTCTTCTTTACAGGCGTCAGCCTGGCAACTCCTGCAGAAAGGCCAGCAGAACCCCACTCACACCGGGCCACCCACAAAGCTGTGGCCCCTCACTCCCTCCCACCAGCACAGCCCCGAGACTGCTGACGGGGCAGAGAATATGGAGTCAGGCACAGCTTCAGGGGCTATTGCTGCCTGGAGCTCTGTTTATATTGATCTCAACGAGGCACACCTGGGGAGGGCGGGCCGGCAGGGTATGGCTGCCCAGGTCAGCTAATCCACAACCCTCAGGGAATCACACTGTTGAAAATGGACCCCGCTAAGGCAGAAGAGAAGCCAAGGGAAAAAAGGACACAATGCCATTTGCAGCACCGTAGATGAGTCTAGAAGTAATCACGTGACTTGTAGTAAGTCAGAAAGTGAAAGACACATATCATATCATATCACTTATAGGTGTTACCTAAAAATGGATACCAGGGCAGATATTTCCACGGAGAAGGGCAATCACAGATTCATTAAACAAACTTATGGTTCACCAATGGAAAGGTGTGAGGATTGGTTTCATTACGATATCGGGGTTAACAGACATATACAAACACAGGTGACATATATAATCACCAAAGACCTACAGAATACCAAGAGAGGACTACTCAACATTCTGTCATAACGTACATGGGAAAAGGATCCCAAGAAGAACAGTCATCTGTATATGTGTAAAAGAACCACATCTTCCACACCTACAACAAGCCAAACATTGTAATCAAACTTGCTGTAATAAAAAATAAAAAATTAAATTAAAAACACGAACAAGAAATAGTGAGACAAACGTGAGGGGCTTTCTCCTGGCACATTCCATTCTAAACTCCAATCTAGAACACCACTTCCACTGAGGCTCTCTTGCCCTAGTAACCAGATTTGGTAAGGGTGAACTGCTGCCACCTTGTGGCCGTTTCACACAACAGCAGCTTTAATCCCAACGCTAATGGTCAGTTGATATTCAAAATCATTGCAGGCCTGTAAATGACACCTGCCCTGAAAACAAATCCTGGGGTCACATATCGACCAAAAAATTCAAAGGACGTCCATATTTCAAAACGACCGTTTCAAAAGGCATATTTTACGCACATTAGTGTTCTGCTTCTTTTCCTTTCTTTCCTTTTTTGTTAAAAAACACGGGAATGGAAAAAGGCATCCCTCAGAATGGGCGAAAATCGTTGCAGACGAATCAATGGACAGAGGTTTAATCTCCAATATATATAAACAGCTCATGCAGCTTAATATTAAAAAAACAAACAACCCAAAAAAAATGGGCAGAAGATCTAAAGAGACGTTTCTTCAAAGGAGACACAGAGATGGCCAAGACGCACATGAAAAGCTGCTCAACAGCACTAATTATTAGAGAAATGCAAATCAAAACTACAATGAGGTATCACCTCACACCTGTTAGAATCGGCATCATCAGAAAATCTACAAACAACCAATTCTGGGGAGGGTGTGGACAAAAGGAGCCCTCTTCCACTATTGGTGGGAATGTAAATTGATACAGTCACTATGGAGAACAGTATGGAGTTTCCTTAAAAAAACTAGAAATAGAATTACCATCTGATCCAGCAATCCCACTTCTGGGCATATACCCAGAGAAAACCGTATTTCAAAAAGGCACATTCACCACAATGTTCGTTGCAGCACTATTTACAATAGCCAGGTAATGGAAGCAACCTAAATGCCCACAGACAGATGAATGGATAAAGATGTGGTACATATATAAAATGGAATATGACTCGGCCATAAAAAGGAATGAAACTGGGTCATTTGTAGAGACATCGATGGATCGAGAGACTGTCATACAGAATGAAGTAAGTCAGAAAGAGGAAAACAAATATTGTATATTAATGCATATATGTGGAGCCTAAAAATGGTACAGATGAACTGGTTTGCAGGGAAGAAATAGAGACACAGAGGTAGAGAACAAACGTATGGACACCAAGTGTGGGAATCCATGGGGTGGTGGTGGTGGGATGAGTTGGGAGATTGGGATTGACCTGTATACATGTATATGCATAAAATACATAACTAATAATAACGTGCTGTATAAAAACATAAATAAAATTAAATTTCAAAATTTTAAAAAATAAAATTTAAAAATAAAACAGAAAATATTCTTCCCGTCACACAGATGTATTTATAGGAATGAATTATTTCCATGCTTATATTTATAAATACATAAAAGAGGAATAAAATCTAACTTGAACCAAAAAAGAAAAAAAATTGAACCCACGAGTTATACAGAGGAAAACCCTATCACGGCACTTGCTCCAGCGGTAAACAATTCTGAAATTGGTCAGAGGTGGGGAACCATCTCCCGTGCAGCCAGCAACCCACCCCCCACGCAAGGAGCGTCCTCATTGCAAAGCTGGGGGACCGTGCCGAGGCATCTGTGAGTAAACGTGAGCTGAGCCCCAGGCCAGCTGTTGCTGAACTGTTCCCACCCTTTCCAGGTAAAACACCTGAATATGTACAAGGGCTTGAAAGCCTAGAGGAAGGACCGTGGAGCCACACCAGTGACAGCACGCAGGACAACTTGGTGCCTGCAGGCCAGCCAGCGTGGTCCTGGACCCTGGCGCTCTTCCAGAAGCTTTCCATTGCCCTGCCTGAGATACCCCTCCTGTCCCGGCCCCCACTGCTTTTTTCCTTCCTCACCTCTGTCCGGAGAGAATTTCCAGCGGAAGGTATGGGTGACACATCCTCTTCTTTACAGGCGTCAGCCTGGCAACTCCTGCAGAAAGGCCAGCAGAACCCCACTCACACCGGGCCACCCACAAAGCTGTGGCCCCTCACTCCCTCCCACCAGCACAGCCCCGAGACTGCTGACGGGGCAGAGAATATGGAGTCAGGCACAGCTTCAGGGGCTATTGCTGCCTGGAGCTCTGTTTATATTGATCTCAATGAGGCACACCTGGGGAGGGCGGGCCGGCAGGGTATGGCTGCCCAGGTCAGCTAATCCACAACCCTCAGGGAATCACACTGTTGAAAATGGACCCCGCTAAGGCAGAAGAGAAGCCAAGGGAAAAAAGGACACAATGCCATTTGCAGCACCGTAGATGAGTCTAGAAGTAATCACGTGACTTGTAGTAAGTCAGAAAGTGAAAGACACATATCATATCATATCACTTATAGGTGTTACCTAAAAATGGATACCAGGGCAGATATTTCCACGGAGAAGGGCAATCACAGATTCATTAAACAAACTTATGGTTCACCAATGGAAAGGTGTGAGGATTGGTTTCATTACGATATCGGGGTTAACAGACATATACAAACACAGGTGACATATATAATCACCAAAGACCTACAGAATACCAAGAGAGGACTACTCAACATTCTGTCATAACGTACATGGGAAAAGGATCCCAAGAAGAACAGTCATCTGTATATGTATAAAAGAACCACATCTTCCACACCTACAACAAGCCAAACATTGTAATCAAACTTGCTGTAATAAAAAATAAAAAATTAAATTAAAAACACGAACAAGAAATAGTGAGACAAACGTGAGGGGCTTTCTCCTGGCACATTCCATTCTAAACTCCAATCTAGAACACCACTTCCACTGAGGCTCTCTTGCCCTAGTAACCAGATTTGGTAAGGGTGAACTGCTGCCACCTTGTGGCCGTTTCACACAACAGCAGCTTTAATCCCAACGCTAATGGTCAGTTGATATTCAAAATCATTGCAGGCCTGTAAATGACACCTGCCCTGAAAACAAATCCTGGGGTCACATATCGACCAAAAAATTCAAAGGACGTCCATATTTCAAAACGACCGTTTCAAAAGGCATATTTTACGCACATTAGTGTTCTGCTTCTTTTCCTTTCTTTCCTTTTTTGTTAAAAAACACGGGAATGGAAAAAGGCATCCCTCAGAATGGGCGAAAATCGTTGCAGACGAATCAATGGACAGAGGTTTAATCTCCAATATATATAAACAGCTCATGCAGCTTAATATTAAAAAAACAAACAACCCAAAAAAATGGGCAGAAGATCTAAAGAGACGTTTCTTCAAAGGAGACACAGAGATGGCCAAGACGCACATGAAAAGCTGCTCAACAGCACTAATTATTAGAGAAATGCAAATCAAAACTACAATGAGGTATCACCTCACACCTGTTAGAATCGGCATCATCAGAAAATCTACAAACAACCAATTCTGGGGAGGGTGTGGACAAAAGGAGCCCTCTTCCACTATTGGTGGGAATGTAAATTGATACAGTCACTATGGAGAACAGTATGGAGTTTCCTTAAAAAAACTAGAAATAGAATTACCATCTGATCCAGCAATCCCACTTCTGGGCATATACCCAGAGAAAACCGTATTTCAAAAAGGCACATTCACCACAATGTTCTTTGCAGCACTATTTACAATAGCCAGGTAATGGAAGCAACCTAAATGCCCACAGACAGATGAATGGATAAAGATGTGGTACATATATAAAATGGAATATGACTCGGCCATAAAAAGGAATGAAACTGGGTCATTTGTAGAGACATCGATGGATCGAGAGACTGTCATACAGAATGAAGTAAGTCAGAAAGAGGAAAACAAATATTGTATATTAATGCATATATGTGGAGCCTAAAAATGGTACAGATGAACTGGTTTGCAGGGAAGAAATAGAGACACAGAGGTAGAGAACAAACGTATGGACACCAAGTGTGGGAATCCATGGGGTGGTGGTGGTGGGATGAGTTGGGAGATTGGGATTGACCTGTATACATGTATATGCATAAAATACATAACTAATAATAACGTGCTGTATAAAAACATAAATAAAATTAAATTTCAAAATTTTAAAAAATAAAATTTAAAAATAAAACAGAAAATATTCTTCCCGTCACACAGATGTATTTATAGGAATGAATTATTTCCATGCTTATATTTATAAATACATAAAAGAGGAATAAAATCTAACTTGAACCAAAAAAGGAAAAAAATTGAACCCACGAGTTATACAGAGGAAAACCCTATCACGGCACTTGCTCCAGCGGTAAACAATTCTGAAATTGGTCAGAGGTGGGGAACCATCTCCCGTGCAGCCAGCAACCCACCCCCCACGCAAGGAGCGTCCTCATTGCAAAGCTGGGGGACCGTGCCGAGGCATCTGTGAGTAAACGTGAGCTGAGCCCCAGGCCAGCTGTTGCTGAACTGTTCCCACCCTTTCCAGGTAAAACACCTGAATATGTACAAGGGCTTGAAAGCCTAGAGGAAGGACCGTGGAGCCACACCAGTGACAGCACGCAGGCCATCTTGGTGCCTGCAGGCCAGCCAGCGTGGTCCTGGACCCTGGCGCTCTTCCAGAAGCTTTCCATTGCCCTGCCTGAGATACCCCTCCTGTCCCGGCCCCCACTGCTTTTTTCCTTCCTCACCTCTGTCCGGAGAGAAATTCCAGCGGAAGGTATGGGTGACACATCCTCTTCTTTACAGGCGGCAGCCTGGCAACTCCTGCAGAAAGGCCAGCAGAACCCCACTCACACCGGGCCACCCACAAAGCTGTGGCCCCTCACTCCCTCCCACCAGCACAGCCCCGAGACTGCTGACGGGGCAGAGAATATGGAGTCAGGCACAGCTTCAGGGGCTATTGCTGCCTGGAGCTCTGTTTATATTGATCTCAACGAGGCACACCTGGGGAGGGCGGGCCGGCAGGGTATGGCTGCCCAGGTCAGCTAATCCACAACCCTCAGGGTATCACATTGTTGAAAATGGACCCCGCTAAGGCAGAAGAGAAGCCAAGGGAAAAAAGGACACAATGCCATTTGCAGCACCGTAGATGAGTCTAGAAGTAATCACGTGACTTGTAGTAAGTCAGAAAGTGAAACACACATATCATATCATATCACTTATAGGTGTTACCTAAAAATGGATACCAGGGCAGATATTTCCACGGAGAAGGGCAATCACAGATTCATTAAACAAACTTATGGTTCACCAATGGAAAGGTGTGAGGATTGGTTTCATTACGATATCGGGGTTAACAGACATATACAAACACAGGTGACATATATAATCACCAAAGACCTACAGAATACCAAGAGAGGACTACTCAACATTCTGTCATAACGTACATGGGAAAAGGATCCCAAGAAGAACAGTCATCTGTATATGTGTAAAAGAACCACATCTTCCACACCTACAACAAGCCAAACATTGTAATCAAACTTGCTGTAATAAAAAATAAAAAAATTAAATTAAAAACACGAACAAGAAATAGTGAGACAAACGTGAGGGGCTTTCTCCTGGCACATTCCATTCTAAACTCCAATCTAGAACACCACTTCCACTGAGGCTCTCTTGCCCTAGTAACCAGATTTGGTAAGGGTGAACTGCTGCCACCTTGTGGCCGTTTCACACAACAGCAGCTTTAATCCCAACGCTAATGGTCAGTTGATATTCAAAATCATTGCAGGCCTGTAAATGACACCTGCCCTGAAAACAAATCCTGGGGTCACATATCGACCAAAAAATTCAAAGGACGTCCATATTTCAAAACGACCGTTTCAAAAGGCATATTTTACGCACATTAGTGTTCTGCTTCTTTTCCTTTCTTTCCTTTTTTGTTAAAAAACACGGGAATGGAAAAAGGCATCCCTCAGAATGGGCGAAAATCGTTGCAGACGAATCAATGGACAGAGGTTTAATCTCCAATATATATAAACAGCTCATGCAGCTTAATATTAAAAAAACAAACAACCCAAAAAAAATGGGCAGAAGATCTAAAGAGACGTTTCTTCAAAGGAGACACAGAGATGGCCAAGACGCACATGAAAAGCTGCTCAACAGCACTAATTATTAGAGAAATGCAAATCAAAACTACAATGAGGTATCACCTCACACCTGTTAGAATCGGCATCATCAGAAAATCTACAAACAACCAATTCTGGGGAGGGTGTGGACAAAAGGAGCCCTCTTCCACTATTGGTGGGAATGTAAATTGATACAGTCACTATGGAGAACAGTATGGAGTTTCCTTAAAAAAACTAGAAATAGAATTACCATCTGATCCAGCAATCCCACTTCTGGGCATATACCCAGAGAAAACCGTATTTCAAAAAGGCACATTCACCACAATGTTCGTTGCAGCACTATTTACAATAGCCAGGTAATGGAAGCAACCTAAATGCCCACAGACAGATGAATGGATAAAGAGGTGGTACATATATAAAATGGAATATGACTCGGCCATAAAAAGGAATGAAACTGGGTCATTTGTAGAGACATCGATGGATCGAGAGACTGTCATACAGAATGAAGTAAGTCAGAAAGAGGAAAACAAATATTGTATATTAATGCATATATGTGGAGCCTAAAAATGGTACAGATGAACTGGTTTGCAGGGAAGAAATAGAGACACAGAGGTAGAGAACAAACGTATGGACACCAAGTGTGGGAATCCATGGGGTGGTGGTGGTGGGATGAGTTGGGAGATTGGGATTGACCTGTATACATGTATATGCATAAAATACATAACTAATAATAACGTGCTGTATAAAAACATAAATAAAATTAAATTTCAAAATTTTAAAAAATAAAATTTAAAAATAAAACAGAAAATATTCTTCCCGTCACACAGATGTATTTATAGGAATGAATTATTTCCATGCTTATATTTATAAATACATAAAAGAGGAATAAAATCTAACTTGAACCAAAAAAGAAAAAAAATTGAACCCACGAGTTATACAGAGGAAAACCCTATCACGGCACTTGCTCCAGCGGTAAACAATTCTGAAATTGGTCAGAGGTGGGGAACCATCTCCCGTGCAGCCAGCAACCCACCCCCCACGCAAGGAGCGTCCTCATTGCAAAGCTGGGGGACCGTGCCGAGGCATCTGTGAGTAAACGTGAGCTGAGCCCCAGGCCAGCTGTTGCTGAACTGTTCCCACCCTTTCCAGGTAAAACACCTGAATATGTACAAGGGCTTGAAAGCCTAGAGGAAGGACCGTGGAGCCACACCAGTGACAGCACGCAGGCCATCTTGGTGCCTGCAGGCCAGCCAGCGTGGTCCTGGACCCTGGCGCTCTTCCAGAAGCTTTCCATTGCCCTGCCTGAGATACCCCTCCTGTCCCGGCCCCCACTGCTTTTTTCCTTCCTCACCTCTGTCCGGAGAGAAATTCCAGCGGAAGGTATGGGTGACACATCCTCTTCTTTACAGGCGGCAGCCTGGCAACTCCTGCAGAAAGGCCAGCAGAACCCCACTCACACCGGGCCACCCACAAAGCTGTGGCCCCTCACTCCCTCCCACCAGCACAGCCCCGAGACTGCTGACGGGGCAGAGAATATGGAGTCAGGCACAGCTTCAGGGGCTATTGCTGCCTGGAGCTCTGTTTATATTGATCTCAACGAGGCACACCTGGGGAGGGCGGGCCGGCAGGGTATGGCTGCCCAGGTCAGCTAATCCACAACCCTCAGGGTATCACATTGTTGAAAATGGACCCCGCTAAGGCAGAAGAGAAGCCAAGGGAAAAAAGGACACAATGCCATTTGCAGCACCGTAGATGAGTCTAGAAGTAATCACGTGACTTGTAGTAAGTCAGAAAGTGAAACACACATATCATATCATATCACTTATAGGTGTTACCTAAAAATGGATACCAGGGCAGATATTTCCACGGAGAAGGGCAATCACAGATTCATTAAACAAACTTATGGTTCACCAATGGAAAGGTGTGAGGATTGGTTTCATTACGATATCGGGGTTAACAGACATATACAAACACAGGTGACATATATAATCACCAAAGACCTACAGAATACCAAGAGAGGACTACTCAACATTCTGTCATAACGTACATGGGAAAAGGATCCCAAGAAGAACAGTCATCTGTATATGTGTAAAAGAACCACATCTTCCACACCTACAACAAGCCAAACATTGTAATCAAACTTGCTGTAATAAAAAATAAAAAATTAAATTAAAAACACGAACAAGAAATAGTGAGACAAACGTGAGGGGCTTTCTCCTGGCACATTCCATTCTAAACTCCAATCTAGAACACCACTTCCACTGAGGCTCTCTTGCCCTAGTAACCAGATTTGGTAAGGGTGAACTGCTGCCACCTTGTGGCCGTTTCACACAACAGCAGCTTTAATCCCAACGCTAATGGTCAGTTGATATTCAAAATCATTGCAGGCCTGTAAATGACACCTGCCCTGAAAACAAATCCTGGGGTCACATATCGACCAAAAAATTCAAAGGACGTCCATATTTCAAAACGACCGTTTCAAAAGGCATATTTTACGCACATTAGTGTTCTGCTTCTTTTCCTTTCTTTCCTTTTTTGTTAAAAAACACGGGAATGGAAAAAGGCATCCCTCAGAATGGGCGAAAATCGTTGCAGACGAATCAATGGACAGAGGTTTAATCTCCAATATATATAAACAGCTCATGCAGCTTAATATTAAAAAAACAAACAACCCAAAAAAAATGGGCAGAAGATCTAAAGAGACGTTTCTTCAAAGGAGACACAGAGATGGCCAAGACGCACATGAAAAGCTGCTCAACAGCACTAATTATTAGAGAAATGCAAATCAAAACTACAATGAGGTATCACCTCACACCTGTTAGAATCGGCATCATCAGAAAATCTACAAACAACCAATTCTGGGGAGGGTGTGGACAAAAGGAGCCCTCTTCCACTATTGGTGGGAATGTAAATTGATACAGTCACTATGGAGAACAGTATGGAGTTTCCTTAAAAAAACTAGAAATAGAATTACCATCTGATCCAGCAATCCCACTTCTGGGCATATACCCAGAGAAAACCGTATTTCAAAAAGGCACATTCACCACAATGTTCTTTGCAGCACTATTTACAATAGCCAGGTAATGGAAGCAACCTAAATGCCCACAGACAGATGAATGGATAAAGATGTGGTACATATATAAAATGGAATATGACTCGGCCATAAAAAGGAATGAAACTGGGTCATTTGTAGAGACATCGATGGATCGAGAGACTGTCATACAGAATGAAGTAAGTCAGAAAGAGGAAAACAAATATTGTATATTAATGCATATATGTGGAGCCTAAAAATGGTACAGATGAACTGGTTTGCAGGGAAGAAATAGAGACACAGAGGTAGAGAACAAACGTATGGACACCAAGTGTGGGAATCCATGGGGTGGTGGTGGTGGGATGAGTTGGGAGATTGGGATTGACCTGTATACATGTATATGCATAAAATACATAACTAATAATAACGTGCTGTATAAAAACATAAATAAAATTAAATTTCAAAATTTTAAAAAATAAAATTTAAAAATAAAACAGAAAATATTCTTCCCATCACACAGATGTATTTATAGGAATGAATTATTTCCATGCTTATATTTATAAATACATAAAAGAGGAATAAAATCTAACTTGAACCAAAAAAGAAAAAAAATTGAACCCACGAGTTATACAGAGGAAAACCCTATCACGGCACTTGCTCCAGCGGTAAACAATTCTGAAATTGGTCAGAGGTGGGGAACCATCTCCCGTGCAGCCAGCAACCCACCCCCCACGCAAGGAGCGTCCTCATTGCAAAGCTGGGGGACCGTGCCGAGGCATCTGTGAGTAAACGTGAGCTGAGCCCCAGGCCAGCTGTTGCTGAACTGTTCCCACCCTTTCCAGGTAAAACACCTGAATATGTACAAGGGCTTGAAAGCCTAGAGGAAGGACCGTGGAGCCACACCAGTGACAGCACGCAGGCCATCTTGGTGCCTGCAGGCCAGCCAGCGTGGTCCTGGACCCTGGCGCTCTTCCAGAAGCTTTCCATTGCCCTGCCTGAGATACCCCTCCTGTCCCGGCCCCCACTGCTTTTTTCCTTCCTCACCTCTGTCCGGAGAGAAATTCCAGCGGAAGGTATGGGTGACACATCCTCTTCTTTACAGGCGGCAGCCTGGCAACTCCTGCAGAAAGGCCAGCAGAACCCCACTCACACCGGGCCACCCACAAAGCTGTGGCCCCTCACTCCCTCCCACCAGCACAGCCCCGAGACTGCTGACGGGGCAGAGAATATGGAGTCAGGCACAGCTTCAGGGGCTATTGCTGCCTGGAGCTCTGTTTATATTGATCTCAACGAGGCACACCTGGGGAGGGCGGGCCGGCAGGGTATGGCTGCCCAGGTCAGCTAATCCACAACCCTCAGGGTATCACATTGTTGAAAATGGACCCCGCTAAGGCAGAAGAGAAGCCAAGGGAAAAAAGGACACAATGCCATTTGCAGCACCGTAGATGAGTCTAGAAGTAATCACGTGACTTGTAGTAAGTCAGAAAGTGAAAGACACATATCATATCATATCACTTATAGGTGTTACCTAAAAATGGATACCAGGGCAGATATTTCCACGGAGAAGGGCAATCACAGATTCATTAAACAAACTTATGGTTCACCAATGGAAAGGTGTGAGGATTGGTTTCATTACGATATCGGGGTTAACAGACATATACAAACACAGGTGACATATATAATCACCAAAGACCTACAGAATACCAAGAGAGGACTACTCAACATTCTGTCATAACGTACATGGGAAAAGGATCCCAAGAAGAACAGTCATCTGTATATGTGTAAAAGAACCACATCTTCCACACCTACAACAAGCCAAACATTGTAATCAAACTTGCTGTAATAAAAAATAAAAAATTAAATTAAAAACACGAACAAGAAATAGTGAGACAAACGTGAGGGGCTTTCTCCTGGCACATTCCATTCTAAACTCCAATCTAGAACACCACTTCCACTGAGGCTCTCTTGCCCTAGTAACCAGATTTGGTAAGGGTGAACTGCTGCCACCTTGTGGCCGTTTCACACAACAGCAGCTTTAATCCCAACGCTAATGGTCAGTTGATATTCAAAATCATTGCATGCCTGTAAATGACACCTGCCCTGAAAACAAATCCTGGGGTCACATATCGACCAAAAAATTCAAAGGACGTCCATATTTCAAAACGACCGTTTCAAAAGGCATATTTTACGCACATTAGTGTTCTGCTTCTTTTCCTTTCTTTCCTTTTTTGTTAAAAAACACGGGAATGGAAAAAGGCATCCCTCAGAATGGGCGAAAATCGTTGCAGACGAATCAATGGACAGAGGTTTAATCTCCAATATATATAAACAGCTCATGCAGCTTAATATTAAAAAAACAAACAACCCAAAAAAAATGGGCAGAAGATCTAAAGAGACGTTTCTTCAAAGGAGACACAGAGATGGCCAAGACGCACATGAAAAGCTGCTCAACAGCACTAATTATTAGAGAAATGCAAATCAAAACTACAATGAGGTATCACCTCACACCTGTTAGAATCGGCATCATCAGAAAATCTACAAACAACCAATTCTGGGGAGGGTGTGGACAAAAGGAGCCCTCTTCCACTATTGGTGGGAATGTAAATTGATACAGTCACTATGGAGAACAGTATGGAGTTTCCTTAAAAAAACTAGAAATAGAATTACCATCTGATCCAGCAATCCCACTTCTGGGCATATACCCAGAGAAAACCGTATTTCAAAAAGGCACATTCACCACAATGTTCGTTGCAGCACTATTTACAATAGCCAGGTAATGGAAGCAACCTAAATGCCCACAGACAGATGAATGGATAAAGATGTGGTACATATATAAAATGGAATATGACTCGGCCATAAAAAGGAATGAAACTGGGTCATTTGTAGAGACATCGATGGATCGAGAGACTGTCATACAGAATGAAGTAAGTCAGAAAGAGGAAAACAAATATTGTATATTAATGCATATATGTGGAGCCTAAAAATGGTACAGATGAACTGGTTTGCAGGGAAGAAATAGAGACACAGAGGTAGAGAACAAACGTATGGACACCAAGTGTGGGAATCCATGGGGTGGTGGTGGTGGGATGAGTTGGGAGATTGGGATTGACCTGTATACATGTATATGCATAAAATACATAACTAATAATAACGTGCTGTATAAAAACATAAATAAAATTAAATTTCAAAATTTTAAAAAATAAAATTTAAAAATAAAACAGAAAATATTCTTCCCGTCACACAGATGTATTTATAGGAATGAATTATTTCCATGCTTATATTTATAAATACATAAAAGAGGAATAAAATCTAACTTGAACCAAAAAAGAAAAAAAATTGAACCCACGAGTTATACAGAGGAAAACCCTATCACGGCACTTGCTCCAGCGGTAAACAATTCTGAAATTGGTCAGAGGTGGGGAACCATCTCCCGTGCAGCCAGCAACCCACCCCCCACGCAAGGAGCGTCCTCATTGCAAAGCTGGGGGACCGTGCCGAGGCATCTGTGAGTAAACGTGAGCTGAGCCCCAGGCCAGCTGTTGCTGAACTGTTCCCACCCTTTCCAGGTAAAACACCTGAATATGTACAAGGGCTTGAAAGCCTAGAGGAAGGACCGTGGAGCCACACCAGTGACAGCACGCAGGCCATCTTGGTGCCTGCAGGCCAGCCAGCGTGGTCCTGGACCCTGGCGCTCTTCCAGAAGCTTTCCATTGCCCTGCCTGAGATACCCCTCCTGTCCCGGCCCCCACTGCTTTTTTCCTTCCTCACCTCTGTCCGGAGAGAAATTCCAGCGGAAGGTATGGGTGACACATCCTCTTCTTTACAGGCGGCAGCCTGGCAACTCCTGCAGAAAGGCCAGCAGAACCCCACTCACACCGGGCCACCCACAAAGCTGTGGCCCCTCACTCCCTCCCACCAGCACAGCCCCGAGACTGCTGACGGGGCAGAGAATATGGAGTCAGGCACAGCTTCAGGGGCTATTGCTGCCTGGAGCGCTGTTTATATTGACTTCAACGAGGCACACCTGGGGAGGGCGGGCCGGCAGGGTAAGGCTGCCCAGGTCAGCTAATCCACAACCCTCAGGGAATCACATTGTTGAAAATGGACCCCGCTAAGGCAGAAGAGAAGCCAAGGGAAAAAAGGACACAATGCCATTTGCAGCACCGTAGATGAGTCTAGAAGTAATCACGTGACTTGTAGTAAGTCAGAAAGTGAAAGACACATATCATATCATATCACTTATAGGTGTTACCTAAAAATGGATACCAGGGCAGATATTTCCACGGAGAAGGGCAATCACAGATTCATTAAACAAACTTATGGTTCACCAATGGAAAGGTGTGAGGATTGGTTTCATTACGATATCGGGGTTAACAGACATATACAAACACAGGTGACATATATAATCACCAAAGACCTACAGAATACCAAGAGAGGACTACTCAACATTCTGTCATAACGTACATGGGAAAAGGATCCCAAGAAGAACAGTCATCTGTATATGTGTAAAAGAACCACATCTTCCACACCTACAACAAGCCAAACATTGTAATCAAACTTGCTGTAATAAAAAATAAAAAAATTAAATTAAAAACACGAACAAGAAATAGTGAGACAAACGTGAGGGGCTTTCTCCTGGCACATTCCATTCTAAACTCCAATCTAGAACACCACTTCCACTGAGGCTCTCTTGCCCTAGTAACCAGATTTGGTAAGGGTGAACTGCTGCCACCTTGTGGCCGTTTCACACAACAGCAGCTTTAATCCCAACGCTAATGGTCAGTTGATATTCAAAATCATTGCAGGCCTGTAAATGACACCTGCCCTGAAAACAAATCCTGGGGTCACATATCGACCAAAAAATTCAAAGGACGTCCATATTTCAAAACGACCGTTTCAAAAGGCATATTTTACGCACATTAGTGTTCTGCTTCTTTTCCTTTCTTTCCTTTTTTGTTAAAAAACACGGGAATGGAAAAAGGCATCCCTCAGAATGGGCGAAAATCGTTGCAGACGAATCAATGGACAGAGGTTTAATCTCCAATATATATAAACAGCTCATGCAGCTTAATATTAAAAAAACAAACAACCCAAAAAAAATGGGCAGAAGATCTAAAGAGACGTTTCTTCAAAGGAGACACAGAGATGGCCAAGACGCACATGAAAAGCTGCTCAACAGCACTAATTATTAGAGAAATGCAAATCAAAACTACAATGAGGTATCACCTCACACCTGTTAGAATCGGCATCATCAGAAAATCTACAAACAACCAATTCTGGGGAGGGTGTGGACAAAAGGAGCCCTCTTCCACTATTGGTGGGAATGTAAATTGATACAGTCACTATGGAGAACAGTATGGAGTTTCCTTAAAAAAACTAGAAATAGAATTACCATCTGATCCAGCAATCCCACTTCTGGGCATATACCCAGAGAAAACCGTATTTCAAAAAGGCACATTCACCACAATGTTCGTTGCAGCACTATTTACAATAGCCAGGTAATGGAAGCAACCTAAATGCCCACAGACAGATGAATGGATAAAGATGTGGTACATATATAAAATGGAATATGACTCGGCCATAAAAAGGAATGAAACTGGGTCATTTGTAGAGACATCGATGGATCGAGAGACTGTCATACAGAATGAAGTAAGTCAGAAAGAGGAAAACAAATATTGTATATTAATGCATATATGTGGAGCCTAAAAATGGTACAGATGAACTGGTTTGCAGGGAAGAAATAGAGACACAGAGGTAGAGAACAAACGTATGGACACCAAGTGTGGGAATCCATGGGGTGGTGGTGGTGGGATGAGTTGGGAGATTGGGATTGACCTGTATACATGTATATGCATAAAATACATAACTAATAATAACGTGCTGTATAAAAACATAAATAAAATTAAATTTCAAAATTTTAAAAAATAAAATTTAAAAATAAAACAGAAAATATTCTTCCCGTCACACAGATGTATTTATAGGAATGAATTATTTCCATGCTTATATTTATAAATACATAAAAGAGGAATAAAATCTAACTTGAACCAAAAAAGAAAAAAAATTGAACCCACGAGTTATACAGAGGAAAACCCTATCACGGCACTTGCTCCAGCGGTAAACAATTCTGAAATTGGTCAGAGGTGGGGAACCATCTCCCGTGCAGCCAGCAACCCACCCCCCACGCAAGGAGCGTCCTCATTGCAAAGCTGGGGGACCGTGCCGAGGCATCTGTGAGTAAACGTGAGCTGAGCCCCAGGCCAGCTGTTGCTGAACTGTTCCCACCCTTTCCAGGTAAAACACCTGAATATGTACAAGGGCTTGAAAGCCTAGAGGAAGGACCGTGGAGCCACACCAGTGACAGCACGCAGGCCATCTTGGTGCCTGCAGGCCAGCCAGCGTGGTCCTGGACCCTGGCGCTCTTCCAGAAGCTTTCCATTGCCCTGCCTGAGATACCCCTCCTGTCCCGGCCCCCACTGCTTTTTTCCTTCCTCACCTCTGTCCGGAGAGAAATTCCAGCGGAAGGTATGGGTGACACATCCTCTTCTTTACAGGCGGCAGCCTGGCAACTCCTGCAGAAAGGCCAGCAGAACCCCACTCACACCGGGCCACCCACAAAGCTGTGGCCCCTCACTCCCTCCCACCAGCACAGCCCCGAGACTGCTGACGGGGCAGAGAATATGGAGTCAGGCACAGCTTCAGGGGCTATTGCTGCCTGGAGCGCTGTTTATATTGACTTCAACGAGGCACACCTGGGGAGGGCGGGCCGGCAGGGTAAGGCTGCCCAGGTCAGCTAATCCACAACCCTCAGGGAATCACATTGTTGAAAATGGACCCCGCTAAGGCAGAAGAGAAGCCAAGGGAAAAAAGGACACAATGCCATTTGCAGCACCGTAGATGAGTCTAGAAGTAATCACGTGACTTGTAGTAAGTCAGAAAGTGAAAGACACATATCATATCATATCACTTATAGGTGTTACCTAAAAATGGATACCAGGGCAGATATTTCCACGGAGAAGGGCAATCACAGATTCATTAAACAAACTTATGGTTCACCAATGGAAAGGTGTGAGGATTGGTTTCATTACGATATCGGGGTTAACAGACATATACAAACACAGGTGACATATATAATCACCAAAGACCTACAGAATACCAAGAGAGGACTACTCAACATTCTGTCATAACGTACATGGGAAAAGGATCCCAAGAAGAACAGTCATCTGTATATGTGTAAAAGAACCACATCTTCCACACCTACAACAAGCCAAACATTGTAATCAAACTTGCTGTAATAAAAAATAAAAAAATTAAATTAAAAACACGAACAAGAAATAGTGAGACAAACGTGAGGGGCTTTCTCCTGGCACATTCCATTCTAAACTCCAATCTAGAACACCACTTCCACTGAGGCTCTCTTGCCCTAGTAACCAGATTTGGTAAGGGTGAACTGCTGCCACCTTGTGGCCGTTTCACACAACAGCAGCTTTAATCCCAACGCTAATGGTCAGTTGATATTCAAAATCATTGCAGGCCTGTAAATGACACCTGCCCTGAAAACAAATCCTGGGGTCACATATCGACCAAAAAATTCAAAGGACGTCCATATTTCAAAACGACCGTTTCAAAAGGCATATTTTACGCACATTAGTGTTCTGCTTCTTTTCCTTTCTTTCCTTTTTTGTTAAAAAACACGGGAATGGAAAAAGGCATCCCTCAGAATGGGCGAAAATCGTTGCAGACGAATCAATGGACAGAGGTTTAATCTCCAATATATATAAACAGCTCATGCAGCTTAATATTAAAAAAACAAACAACCCAAAAAAAATGGGCAGAAGATCTAAAGAGACGTTTCTTCAAAGGAGACACAGAGATGGCCAAGACGCACATGAAAAGCTGCTCAACAGCACTAATTATTAGAGAAATGCAAATCAAAACTACAATGAGGTATCACCTCACACCTGTTAGAATCGGCATCATCAGAAAATCTACAAACAACCAATTCTGGGGAGGGTGTGGACAAAAGGAGCCCTCTTCCACTATTGGTGGGAATGTAAATTGATACAGTCACTATGGAGAACAGTATGGAGTTTCCTTAAAAAAACTAGAAATAGAATTACCATCTGATCCAGCAATCCCACTTCTGGGCATATACCCAGAGAAAACCGTATTTCAAAAAGGCACATTCACCACAATGTTCGTTGCAGCACTATTTACAATAGCCAGGTAATGGAAGCAACCTAAATGCCCACAGACAGATGAATGGATAAAGATGTGGTACATATGTAAAATGGAATATGACTCGGCCATAAAAAGGAATGAAACTGGGTCATTTGTAGAGACATCGATGGATCGAGAGACTGTCATACAGAATGAAGTAAGTCAGAAAGAGGAAAACAAATATTGTATATTAATGCATATATGTGGAGCCTAAAAATGGTACAGATGAACTGGTTTGCAGGGAAGAAATAGAGACACAGAGGTAGAGAACAAACGTATGGACACCAAGTGTGGGAATCCATGGGGTGGTGGTGGTGGGATGAGTTGGGAGATTGGGATTGACCTGTATACATGTATATGCATAAAATACATAACTAATAATAACGTGCTGTATAAAAACATAAATAAAATTAAATTTCAAAATTTTAAAAAATAAAATTTAAAAATAAAACAGAAAATATTCTTCCCGTCACACAGATGTATTTATAGGAATGAATTATTTCCATGCTTATATTTATAAATACATAAAAGAGGAATAAAATCTAACTTGAACCAAAAAAGAAAAAAAATTGAACCCACGAGTTATACAGAGGAAAACCCTATCACGGCACTTGCTCCAGCGGTAAACAATTCTGAAATTGGTCAGAGGTGGGGAACCATCTCCCGTGCAGCCAGCAACCCACCCCCCACGCAAGGAGCGTCCTCATTGCAAAGCTGGGGGACCGTGCCGAGGCATCTGTGAGTAAACGTGAGCTGAGCCCCAGGCCAGCTGTTGCTGAACTGTTCCCACCCTTTCCAGGTAAAACACCTGAATATGTACAAGGGCTTGAAAGCCTAGAGGAAGGACCGTGGAGCCACACCAGTGACAGCACGCAGGCCAACTTGGTGCCTGCAGGCCAGCCAGCGTGGTCCTGGACCCTGGCGCTCTTCCAGAAGCTTTCCATTGCCCTGCCTGAGATACCCCTCCTGTCCCGGCCCCCACTGCTTTTTTCCTTCCTCACCTCTGTCCAGAGAGAATTTCCAGCGGAAGGTATGGGTGACACATCCTCTTCTTTACAGGCGGCAGCCTGGCAACTCCTGCAGAAAGGCCAGCAGAACCCCACTCACACCGGGCCACCCACAAAGCTGTGGCCCCTCACTCCCTCCCACCAGCACAGCCCCGAGACTGCTGACGGGGCAGAGAATATGGAGTCAGGCACAGCTTCAGGGGCTATTGCTGCCTGGAGCTCTGTTTATATTGACCTCAACGATGCACACCTGGGGAGGGCAGGCCGGCAGGGTAAGGCTGCCCAGGTCAGCTAATCCACAACCCTCAGGGAATCACATTGTTGAAAATGGACCCCGCTAAGGTAGAAGAGAAGCCAAGGGAAAAAAGGACACAATGCCATTTGCAGCACCGTAGATGAGTCTAGAAGTAATCACGTGACTTGTAGTAAGTCAGAAAGTGAAAGACACATATCATATCATATCACTTATAAGTGTTACCTAAAAATGGATACCAGGGCAGATATTTCCACGGAGAAGGGCAATCACAGATTCATTAAACAAACTTATGGTTCACCAATGGAAAGGTGTGAGGATTGGTTTCATTACGATATCGGGGTTAACAGACATATACAAACACAGGTGACATATATAATCACCAAAGACCTACAGAATACCAAGAGAGGACTACTCAACATTCTGTCATAACGTACATGGGAAAAGGATCCCAAGAAGAACAGTCATCTGTATATGTGTAAAAGAACCACATCTTCCACACCTACAACAAGCCAAACATTGTAATCAAACTTGCTGTAATAAAAAATAAAAAATTAAATTAAAAACACGAACAAGAAATAGTGAGACAAATGTGAGGGGATTTCTCCTGGCACATTCCATTCTAAACTCCAATCTAGAACACCACTTCCACTGAGGCTCTCTTGCCCTAGTAACCAGATTTGGTAAGGGTGAACTGCTGCCACCTTGTGGCCGTTTCACACAACAGCAGCTTTAATCCCAACGCTAATGGTCAGTTGATATTCAAAATCATTGCAGGCCTGTAAATGACACCTGCCCTGAAAACAAATCCTGGGGTCACATATCGACCAAAAAATTCAAAGGACGTCCATATTTCAAAACGACCGTTTCAAAAGGCATATTTTACGCACATTAGTGTTCTGCTTCTTTTCCTTTCTTTCCTTTTTTGTTAAAAAACACGGGAATGGAAAAAGGCATCCCTCAGAATGGGCGAAAATCGTTGCAGACGAATCAATGGACAGAGGTTTAATCTCCAATATATATAAACAGCTCATGCAGCTTAATATTAAAAAAAACAAACAACCCAAAAAAAATGGGCAGAAGATCTAAAGAGACGTTTCTTCAAAGGAGACACAGAGATGGCCAAGACGCACATGAAAAGCTGCTCAACAGCACTAATTATTAGAGAAATGCAAATCAAAACTACAATGAGGTATCACCTCACACCTGTTAGAATCGGCATCATCAGAAAATCTACAAACAACCAATTCTGGGGAGGGTGTGGACAAAAGGAGCCCTCTTCCACTATTGGTGGGAATGTAAATTGATACAGTCACTATGGAGAACAGTATGGAGTTTCCTTAAAAAAACTAGAAATAGAATTACCATCTGATCCAGCAATCCCACTTCTGGGCATATACCCAGAGAAAACCGTATTTCAAAAAGGCACATTCACCACAATGTTCGTTGCAGCACTATTTACAATAGCCAGGTAATGGAAGCAACCTAAATGCCCACAGACAGATGAATGGATAAAGATGTGGTACATATATAAAATGGAATATGACTCGGCCATAAAAAGGAATGAAACTGGGTCATTTGTAGAGACATCGATGGATCGAGAGACTGTCATACAGAATGAAGTAAGTCAGAAAGAGGAAAACAAATATTGTATATTAATGCATATATGTGGAGCCTAAAAATGGTACAGATGAACTGGTTTGCAGGGAAGAAATAGAGACACAGAGGTAGAGAACAAACGTATGGACACCAAGTGTGGGAATCCATGGGGTGGTGGTGGTGGGATGAGTTGGGAGATTGGGATTGACCTGTATACATGTATATGCATAAAATACATAACTAATAATAACGTGCTGTATAAAAACATAAATAAAATTAAATTTCAAAATTTTAAAAAATAAAATTTAAAAATAAAACAGAAAATATTCTTCCCGTCACACAGATGTATTTATAGGAATGAATTATTTCCATGCTTATATTTATAAATACATAAAAGAGGAATAAAATCTAACTTGAACCAAAAAAGAAAAAAAATTGAACCCACGAGTTATACAGAGGAAAACCCTATCACGGCACTTGCTCCAGCGGTAAACAATTCTGAAATTGGTCAGAGGTGGGGAACCATCTCCCGTGCAGCCAGCAACCCACCCCCCACGCAAGGAGCGTCCTCATTGCAAAGCTGGGGGACCGTGCCGAGGCATCTGTGAGTAAACGTGAGCTGAGCCCCAGGCCAGCTGTTGCTGAACTGTTCCCACCCTTTCCAGGTAAAACACCTGAATATGTACAAGGGCTTGAAAGCCTAGAGGAAGGACCGTGGAGCCACACCAGTGACAGCACGCAGGCCAACTTGGTGCCTGCAGGCCAGCCAGCGTGGTCCTGGACCCTGGCGCTCTTCCAGAAGCTTTCCATTGCCCTGCCTGAGATACCCCTCCTGTCCCGGCCCCCACTGCTTTTTTCCTTCCTCACCTCTGTCCGGAGAGAATTTCCAGCGGAAGGTATGGGTGACACATCCTCTTCTTTACAGGCGGCAGCCTGGCAACTCCTGCAGAAAGGCCAGCAGAACCCCACTCACACCGGGCCACCCACAAAGCTGTGGCCCCTCACTCCCTCCCACCAGCACAGCCCCGAGACTGCTGACGGGGCAGAGAATATGGAGTCAGGCACAGCTTCAGGGGCTATTGCTGCCTGGAGCGCTGTTTATATTGACCTCAACGAGGCACACCTGGGGAGGGCGGGCCGGCAGGGTAAGGCTGCCCAGGTCAGCTAATCCACAACCCTCAGGGAATCACATTGTTGAAAATGGACCCCGCTAAGGCAGAAGAGAAGCCAAGGGAAAAAAGGACACAATGCCATTTGCAGCACCGTAGATGAGTCTAGAAGTAATCACGTGACTTGTAGTAAGTCAGAAAGTGAAAGACACATATCATATCATATCACTTATAGGTGTTACCTAAAAATGGATACCAGGGCAGATATTTCCACGGAGAAGGGCAATCACAGATTCATTAAACAAACTTATGGTTCACCAATGGAAAGGTGTGAGGATTGGTTTCATTACGATATCGGGGTTAACAGACATATACAAACACAGGTGACATATATAATCACCAAAGACCTACAGAATACCAAGAGAGGACTACTCAACATTCTGTCATAACGTACATGGGAAAAGGATCCCAAGAAGGACAGTCATCTGTATATGTGTAAAAGAACCACATCTTCCACACCTACAACAAGCCAAACATTGTAATCAAACTTGCTGTAATAAAAAATAAAAAATTAAATTAAAAACACGAACAAGAAATAGTGAGACAAACGTGAGGGGCTTTCTCCTGGCACATTCCATTCTAAACTCCAATCTAGAACACCACTTCCACTGAGGCTCTCTTGCCCTAGTAACCAGATTTGGTAAGGGTGAACTGCTGCCACCTTGTGGCCGTTTCACACAACAGCAGCTTTAATCCCAACGCTAATGGTCAGTTGATATTCAAAATCATTGCAGGCCTGTAAATGACACCTGCCCTGAAAACAAATCCTGGGGTCACATATCGACCAAAAAATTCAAAGGACGTCCATATTTCAAAACGACCGTTTCAAAAGGCATATTTTACGCACATTAGTGTTCTGCTTCTTTTCCTTTCTTTCCTTTTTTGTTAAAAAACACGGGAATGGAAAAAGGCATCCCTCAGAATGGGCGAAAATCGTTGCAGACGAATCAATGGACAGAGGTTTAATCTCCAATATATATAAACAGCTCATGCAGCTTAATATTAAAAAAACAAACAACCCCAAAAAATGGGCAGAAGATCTAAAGAGACGTTTCTTCAAAGGAGACACAGAGATGGCCAAGACGCACATGAAAAGCTGCTCAACAGCACTAATTATTAGAGAAATGCAAATCAAAACTACAATGAGGTATCACCTCACACCTGTTAGAATCGGCATCATCAGAAAATCTACAAACAACCAATTCTGGGGAGGGTGTGGACAAAAGGAGCCCTCTTCCACTATTGGTGGGAATGTAAATTGATACAGTCACTATGGAGAACAGTATGGAGTTTCCTTAAAAAAACTAGAAATAGAATTACCATCTGATCCAGCAATCCCACTTCTGGTCATATACCCAGAGAAAACCGTATTTCAAAAAGGCACATTCACCACAATGTTCGTTGCAGCACTATTTACAATAGCCAGGTAATGGAAGCAACCTAAATGCCCACAGACAGATGAATGGATAAAGATGTGGTACATATATAAAATGGAATATGACTCGGCCATAAAAAGGAATGAAACTGGGTCATTTGTAGAGACATCGATGGATCGAGAGACTGTCATACAGAATGAAGTAAGTCAGAAAGAGGAAAACAAATATTGTATATTAATGCATATATGTGGAGCCTAAAAATGGTACAGATGAACTGGTTTGCAGGGAAGAAATAGAGACACAGAGGTAGAGAACAAACGTATGGACACCAAGTGTGGGAATCCATGGGGTGGTGGTGGTGGGATGAGTTGGGAGATTGGGATTGACCTGTATACATGTATATGCATAAAATACATAACTAATAATAACGTGCTGTATAAAAACATAAATAAAATTAAATTTCAAAATTTTAAAAAATAAAATTTAAAAATAAAACAGAAAAAATTCTTCCCGTCACACAGATGTATTTATAGGAATGAATTATTTCCATGCTTATATTTATAAATACATAAAAGAGGAATAAAATCTAACTTGAACCAAAAAAGAAAAAAAAATTGAACCCACGAGTTATACAGAGGAAAACCCTATCACGGCACTTGCTCCAGCGGTAAACAATTCTGAAATTGGTCAGAGGTGGGGAACCATCTCCCATACAGCCAGCCACCCACCCCCCACACAAGGAGCGTCCTCATTTCAAAGCTGGGGGACCTTGCCGAGGCATCTGTGAGTAAACGTGAGCTGAGCCCCAGGCCAGCTGCTTCTGATCTGTTCCCACCCTTTCCAGGTAAAACACCTGAATATGTACAAGGGCTTGAAAGCCTAGAGGAAGGACCGTGGAGCCACACCAGCGACAGCACGCAGGCCAACTTGGTGCCTGCAGGCCAGCCAGCGTGGTCCTGGCACCGGGCGCTCTTCCAGAAGCTTTCCATTGCCCTGCCTGAGATACCCCTCCTTTCCCGGCCCCCACTGCTTTTTTCCTTCCTCACCTCTGTCCGGAGAGAAATTCCAGCGGAAGGTATGGGTGACACATCCTCTTCTTTACAGGCGGCAGCCTGGCAACTCCTGCAGAAAGGCCAGCAGAACCCCACTCACACCGGGCCACCCACAAAGCTGTGGCCCCTCATTCCCTCCCACCAGCACAGCCCCGAGACTGCTGACGGGGCAGAGAATATGGAGTCAGGCACAGCTTCAGGGGCTATTGCTGCCTGGAGCTCTGTTTATATTGATCTCAACGAGGCACACCTGGGGAGGGCGGGCCGGCAGGGTATGGCTGCCCAGGTCAGCTAATCCACAACCCTCAGGGTATCACATTGTTGAAAATGGACCCCGCTAAGGCAGAAGAGAAGCCAAGGGAAAAAAGGACACAATGCCATTTGCAGCACCGTAGATGAGTCTAGAAGTAATCACGTGACTTGTAGTAAGTCAGAAAGTGAAAGACACATATCATATCATATCACTTATAGGTGTTACCTAAAAATGGATACCAGGGCAGATATTTCCACGGAGAAGGGCAATCACAGATTCATTAAACAAACTTATGGTTCACCAATGGAAAGGTGTGAGGATTGGTTTCATTACGATATCGGGGTTAACAGACATATACAAACACAGGTGACATATATAATCACCAAAGACCTACAGAATACCAAGAGAGGACTACTCAACATTCTGTCATAATGTACATGGGAAAAGGATCCCAAGAAGAACAGTCATCTGTATATGTGTAAAAGAACCACATCTTCCACACCTACAACAAGCCAAACATTGTAATCAAACTTGCTGTAATAAAAAATAAAAAATTAAATTAAAAACACGAACAAGAAATAGTGAGACAAACGTGAGGGGCTTTCTCCTGGCACATTCCATTCTAAACTCCAATCTAGAACACCACTTCCACTGAGGCTCTCTTGCCCTAGTAACCAGATTTGGTAAGGGTGAACTGCTGCCACCTTGTGGCCGTTTCACACAACAGCAGCTTTAATCCCAACGCTAATGGTCAGTTGATATTCAAAATCATTGCAGGCCTGTAAATGACACCTGCCCTGAAAACAAATCCTGGGGTCACATATCGACCAAAAAATTCAAAGGACGTCCATATTTCAAAACGACCGTTTCAAAAGGCATATTTTACGCACATTAGTGTTCTGCTTCTTTTCCTTTCTTTCCTTTTTTGTTAAAAAACACGGGAATGGAAAAAGGCATCCCTCAGAATGGGCGAAAATCGTTGCAGACGAATCAATGGACAGAGGTTTAATCTCCAATATATATAAACAGCTCATGCAGCTTAATATTAAAAAAACAAACAACCCAAAAAAATGGGCAGAAGATCTAAAGAGACGTTTCTTCAAAGGAGACACAGAGATGGCCAAGACGCACATGAAAAGCTGCTCAACAGCACTAATTATTAGAGAAATGCAAATCAAAACTACAATGAGGTATCACCTCACACCTGTTAGAATCGGCATCATCAGAAAATCTACAAACAACCAATTCTGGGGAGGGTGTGGACAAAAGGAGCCCTCTTCCACTATTGGTGGGAATGTAAATTGATACAGTCACTATGGAGAACAGTATGGAGTTTCCTTAAAAAAACTAGAAATAGAATTACCATCTGATCCAGCAATCCCACTTCTGGGCATATACCCAGAGAAAACCGTATTTCAAAAAGGCACATTCACCACAATGTTCGTTGCAGCACTATTTACAATAGCCAGGTAATGGAAGCAACCTAAATGCCCACAGACAGATGAATGGATAAAGATGTGGTACATATATAAAATGGAATATGACTCGGCCATAAAAAGGAATGAAACTGGGTCATTTGTAGAGACATCGATGGATCGAGAGACTGTCATACAGAATGAAGTAAGTCAGAAAGAGGAAAACAAATATTGTATATTAATGCATATATGTGGAGCCTAAAAATGGTACAGATGAACTGGTTTGCAGGGAAGAAATAGAGACACAGAGGTAGAGAACAAACGTATGGACACCAAGTGTGGGAATCCATGGGGTGGTGGTGGTGGGATGAGTTGGGAGATTGGGATTGACCTGTATACATGTATATGCATAAAATACATAACTAATAATAACGTGCTGTATAAAAACATAAATAAAATTAAATTTCAAAATTTTAAAAAATAAAATTTAAAAATAAAACAGAAAATATTCTTCCCGTCACACAGATGTATTTATAGGAATGAATTATTTCCATGCTTATATTTATAAATACATAAAAGAGGAATAAAATCTAACTTGAACCAAAAAAGAAAAAAAATTGAACCCACGAGTTATACAGAGGAAAACCCTATCACGGCACTTGCTCCAGCGGTAAACAATTCTGAAATTGGTCAGAGGTGGGGAACCATCTCCCGTGCAGCCAGCAACCCACCCCCCACGCAAGGAGCGTCCTCATTGCAAAGCTGGGGGACCGTGCCGAGGCATCTGTGAGTAAACGTGAGCTGAGCCCCAGGCCAGCTGTTGCTGAACTGTTCCCACCCTTTCCAGGTAAAACACCTGAATATGTACAAGGGCTTGAAAGCCTAGAGGAAGGACCGTGGAGCCACACCAGTGACAGCACGCAGGCCAACTTGGTGCCTGCAGGCCAGCCAGCGTGGTCCTGGACCCTGGCGCTCTTCCAGAAGCTTTCCATTGCCCTGCCTGAGATACCCCTCCTGTCCCGGCCCCCACTGCTTTTTTCCTTCCTCACCTCTGTCCGGAGAGAAATTCCAGCGGAAGGTATGGGTGACACATCCTCTTCTTTACAGGCGGCAGCCTGGCAACTCCTGCAGAAAGGCCAGCAGAACCCCACTCACACCGGGCCACCCACAAAGCTGTGGCCCCTCACTCCCTCCCACCAGCACAGCCCCGAGACTGCTGACGGGGCAGAGAATATGGAGTCAGGCACAGCTTCAGGGGCTATTGCTGCCTGGAGCGCTGTTTATATTGACCTCAACGAGGCACACCTGGGGAGGGCGGGCCGGCAGGGTAAGGCTGCCCAGGTCAGCTAATCCACAACCCTCAGGGAATCACATTGTTGAAAATGGACCCCGCTAAGGCAGAAGAGAAGCCAAGGGAAAAAAGGACACAATGCCATTTGCAGCACCGTAGATGAGTCTAGAAGTAATCACGTGACTTGTAGTAAGTCAGAAAGTGAAAGACACATATCATATCATATCACTTATAGGTGTTACCTAAAAATGGATACCAGGGCAGATATTTCCACGGAGAAGGGCAATCACAGATTCATTAAACAAACTTATGGTTCACCAATGGAAAGGTGTGAGGATTGGTTTCATTACGATATCGGGGTTAACAGACATATACAAACACAGGTGACATATATAATCACCAAAGACCTACAGAATACCAAGAGAGGACTACTCAACATTCTGTCATAACGTACATGGGAAAAGGATCCCAAGAAGAACAGTCATCTGTATATGTGTAAAAGAACCACATCTTCCACACCTACAACAAGCCAAACATTGTAATCAAACTTGCTGTAATAAAAAATAAAAAATTAAATTAAAAACACGAACAAGAAATAGTGAGACAAACGTGAGGGGCTTTCTCCTGGCACATTCCATTCTAAACTCCAATCTAGAACACCACTTCCACTGAGGCTCTCTTGCCCTAGTAACCAGATTTGGTAAGGGTGAACTGCTGCCACCTTGTGGCCGTTTCACACAACAGCAGCTTTAATCCCAACGCTAATGGTCAGTTGATATTCAAAATCATTGCAGGCCTGTAAATGACACCTGCCCTGAAAACAAATCCTGGGGTCACATATCGACCAAAAAATTCAAAGGACGTCCATATTTCAAAACGACCGTTTCAAAAGGCATATTTTACGCACATTAGTGTTCTGCTTCTTTTCCTTTCTTTCCTTTTTTGTTAAAAAACACGGGAATGGAAAAAGGCATCCCTCAGAATGGGCGAAAATCGTTGCAGACGAATCAATGGACAGAGGTTTAATCTCCAATATATATAAACAGCTCATGCAGCTTAATATTAAAAAAACAAACAACCCAAAAAAATGGGCAGAAGATCTAAAGAGACGTTTCTTCAAAGGAGACACAGAGATGGCCAAGACGCACATGAAAAGCTGCTCAACAGCACTAATTATTAGAGAAATGCAAATCAAAACTACAATGAGGTATCACCTCACACCTGTTAGAATCGGCATCATCAGAAAATCTACAAACAACCAATTCTGGGGAGGGTGTGGACAAAAGGAGCCCTCTTCCACTATTGGTGGGAATGTAAATTGATACAGTCACTATGGAGAACAGTATGGAGTTTCCGTAAAAAAACTAGAAATAGAATTACCATCTGATCCAGCAATCCCACTTCTGGGCATATACCCAGAGAAAACCGTATTTCAAAAAGGCACATTCACCACAATGTTCGTTGCAGCACTATTTACAATAGCCAGGTAATGGAAGCAACCTAAATGCCCACAGACAGATGAATGGATAAAGATGTGGTACATATATAAAATGGAATATGACTCGGCCATAAAAAGGAATGAAACTGGGTCATTTGTAGAGACATCGATGGATCGAGAGAGTGTCATACAGAATGAAGTAAGTCAGAAAGAGGAAAACAAATATTGTATATTAATGCATATATGTGGAGCCTAAAAATGGTACAGATGAACTGGTTTGCAGGGAAGAAATAGAGACACAGAGGTAGAGAACAAACGTATGGACACCAAGTGTGGGAATCCATGGGGTGGTGGTGGTGGGATGAGTTGGGAGATTGGGATTGACCTGTATACATGTATATGCATAAAATACATAACTAATAATAACGTGCTGTATAAAAACATAAATAAAATTAAATTTCAAAATTTTAAAAAATAAAATTTAAAAATAAAACAGAAAATATTCTTCCCGTCACACAGATGTATTTATAGGAATGAATTATTTCCATGCTTATATTTATAAATACATAAAAGAGGAATAAAATCTAACTTGAACCAAAAAAGAAAAAAAAATTGAACCCACGAGTTATACAGAGGAAAACCCTATCACGGCACTTGCTCCAGCGGTAAACAATTCTGAAATTGGTCAGAGGTGGGGAAACATCTCCCATACAGCCAGCCACCCACCCCCCACACAAGGAGCGTCCTCATTGAAAAGCTGGGGGACCGTGCCGAGGCATCTGTGAGTAAACGTGAGCTGAGCCCCAGGCCAGCTGCTGCTGAACTGTTCCCACCCTTTCCAGGTAAAACACCTGAATATGTACAAGGGCTTGAAAGCCTAGAGGAAGGACCGTGGAGCCACACCAGCGACAGCACGCAGGCCAACTTGGTGCCTGCAGGCCAGCCAGCGTGGTCCTGGCACCGGGCGCTCTTCCAGAAGCTTTCCATTGCCCTGCCTGAGATACCTCTCCTTTCCCGGCCCCCACTGCTTTTTTCCTTCCTCACCTCTGTCCGGAGAGAAATTCCAGCGGAAGGTATGGGTGTCACATCCTCTTCTTTACAGGCGGCAGCCTGGCAACTCCTGCAGAAAGGCCAGCAGAACCCCACTCACACCGGGCCACCCACAAAGCTGTGGCCCCTCACTCCCTCCCACCAGCACAGCCCCGAGACTGCTGACGAGGCAGAGAATATGGAGTCAGGCACAGCTTCAGGGGCTATTGCTGCCTGTAGCACTGTTTATATTGACCTCAACGAGGCACACCTGGGGAGGGCGGGCCGGCAGGGTAAGGCTGCCCAGGTCAGCTAATCCACAACCCTCAGGGAATCATTTTTGAAAATGGACCCCGCTAAGGCAGAAGAGAAGCCAAGGGAAAAAAGGACACAATGCCATTTGCAGCACCGTAGATGAGTCTAGAAGTAATCACGTGACTTGTAGTAAGTCAGAAAGTGAAAGACACATATCATATCATATCACTTATAGGTGTTACGTAAAAATGGATACCAGGGCAGATATTTCCACGGAGAACGGCAATCACAGATTCATTAAACAAACTTATGGTTCACCAATGGAAAGGTGTGAGGATTGGTTTCATTACGATATCGGGGTTAACAGACATATACAAACACAGGTGACATATATAATCACCAAAGACCTACAGAATACCAAGAGAGGACTACTCAACATTCTGTCATAACGTACATGGGAAAAGGATCCCAAGAAGAACAGTCATCTGTATATGTGTAAAAGAACCACATCTTCCACACCTACAACAAGCCAAACATTGTAATCAAATTGCTGTAATAAAAAATAAAAAATTAAATTAAAAACACGAACAAGAAATAGTGAGACAAACGTGAGGGGCTTTCTCCTGGCACATTCCATTCTAAACTCCAATCTAGAACACCACTTCCACTGAGGCTCTCTTGCCCTAGTAACCAGATTTGGTAAGGGTGAACTGCTGCCACCTTGTGGCCGTTTCACACAACAGCAGCTTTAATCCCAACGCTAATGGTCAGTTGATATTCAAAATCATTGCAGGCCTGTAAATGACACCTGCCCTGAAAACAAATCCTGGGGTCACATATCGACCAAAAAATTCAAAGGACGTCCATATTTCAAAACGACCGTTTCAAAAGGCATATTTTACGCACATTAGTGTTCTGCTTCTTTTCCTTTCTTTCCTTTTTTGTTAAAAAACACGGGAATGGAAAAAGGCATCCCTCAGAATGGGCGAAAATCGTTGCAGACGAATCAATGGACAGAGGTTTAATCTCCAATATATATAAACAGCTCATGCAGCTTAATATTAAAAAAACAAACAACCCAAAAAAAATGGGCAGAAGATCTAAAGAGACGTTTCTTCAAAGGAGACACAGAGATGGCCAAGACGCACATGAAAAGCTGCTCAACAGCACTAATTATTAGAGAAATGCAAATCAAAACTACAATGAGGTATCACCTCACACCTGTTAGAATCGGCATCATCAGAAAATCTACAAACAACCAATTCTGGGGAGGGTGTGGACAAAAGGAGCCCTCTTCCACTATTGGTGGGAATGTAAATTGATACAGTCACTATGGAGAACAGTATGGAGTTTCCTTAAAAAAACTAGAAATAGAATTACCATCTGATCCAGCAATCCCACTTCTGGGCATATACCCAGAGAAAACCGTATTTCAAAAAGGCACATTCACCACAATGTTCGTTGCAGCACTATTTACAATAGCCAGGTAATGGAAGCAACCTAAATGCCCACAGACAGATGAATGGATAAAGATGTGGTACATATATAAAATGGAATATGACTCGGCCATAAAAAGGAATGAAACTGGGTCATTAGTAGAGACATCGATGGATCGAGAGACTGTCATACAGAATGAAGTAAGTCAGAAAGAGGAAAACAAATATTGTATATTAATGCATATATGTGGAGCCTAAAAATGGTACAGATGAACTGGTTTGCAGGGAAGAAATAGAGACACAGAGGTAGAGAACAAACGTATGGACACCAAGTGTGGGAATCCATGGGGTGGTGGTGGTGGGATGAGTTGGGAGATTGGGATTGACCTGTATACATGTATATGCATAAAATACATAACTAATAATAACGTGCTGTATAAAAACATAAATAAAATTAAAATTCAAAATTTTAAAAAATAAAATTTAAAAATAAAACAGAAAAAATTCTTCCCGTCACACAGATGTATTTATAGGAATGAATTATTTCCATGCTTATATTTATAAATACATAAAAGAGGAATAAAATCTAACTTGAACCAAAAAAGAAAAAAAATTGAACCCACGAGTTATACAGAGGAAAACCCTATCACGGCACTTGCTCCAGCGGTAAACAATTCTGAAATTGGTCAGAGGTGGGGAACCATCTCCCGTGCAGCCAGCAACCCACCCCCCATGCAAGGAGCGTCCTCATTGCAAAGCTGGGGGACCGTGCCGAGGCATCTGTGAGTAAACGTGAGCTGAGCCCCAGGCCAGCTGTTGCTGAACTGTTCCCACCCTTTCCAGGTAAAACACCTGAATATGTACAAGGGCTTGAAAGCCTAGAGGAAGGACCGTGGAGCCACACCAGTGACAGCACGCAGGCCAACTTGGTGCCTGCAGGCCAGCCAGCGTGGTCCTGGACCCTGGCGCTCTTCCAGAAGCTTTCCATTGCCCTGCCTGAGATACCCCTCCTGTCCCGGCCCCCACTGCTTTTTTCCTTCCTCACCTCTGTCCGGAGAGAAATTCCAGCGGAAGGTATGGGTGACACATCCTCTTCTTTACAGGCGGCAGCCTGGCAACTCCTGCAGAAAGGCCAGCAGAACCCCACTCACACCGGGCCACCCACAAAGCTGTGGCCCCTCACTCCCTCCCACCAGCACAGCCCCGAGACTGCTGACGGGGCAGAGAATATGGAGTCAGGCACAGCTTCAGGGGCTATTGCTGCCTGGAGCTCTGTTTATATTGATCTCAACGAGGCACACCTGGGGAGGGCGGGCCGGCAGGGTATGGCTGCCCAGGTCAGCTAATCCACAACCCTCAGGGAATCACATTGTTGAAAATGGACCCCGCTAAGGCAGAAGAGAAGCCAAGGGAAAAAAGGACACAATGCCTTTTGCAGCACCGTAGATGAGTCTAGAAGTAATCACGTGACTTGTAGTAAGTCAGAAAGTGAAAGACACATATCATATCATATCACTTATAGGTGTTACCTAAAAATGGATACCAGGGCAGATATTTCCACGGAGAAGGGCAATCACAGATTCATTAAACAAACTTATGGTTCACCAATGGAAAGGTGTGAGGATTGGTTTCATTACGATATCGGGGTTAACACACATATACAAACACAGGTGACATATATAATCACCAAAGACCTACAGAATACCAAGAGAGGACTACTCAACATTCTGTCATAACGTACATGGGAAAAGGATCCCAAGAAGAACAGTCATCTGTATATGTGTAAAAGAACCACATCTTCCACACCTACAACAAGCCAAACATTGTAATCAAACTTGCTGTAATAAAAAATAAAAAATTAAATTAAAAACACGAACAAGAAATAGTGAGACAAACGTGAGGGGCTTTCTCCTGGCACATTCCATTCTAAACTCCAATCTAGAACACCACTTCCACTGAGGCTCTCTTGCCCTAGTAACCAGATTTGGTAAGGGTGAACTGCTGCCACCTTGTGGCCGTTTCACACAACAGCAGCTTTAATCCCAACGCTAATGGTCAGTTGATATTCAAAATCATTGCAGGCCTGTAAATGACACCTGCCCTGAAAACAAATCCTGGGGTCACATATCGACCAAAAAATTCAAAGGACGTCCATATTTCAAAACGACCGTTTCAAAAGGCATATTTTACGCACATTAGTGTTCTGCTTCTTTTCCTTTCTTTCCTTTTTTGTTAAAAAACACGGGAATGGAAAAAGGCATCCCTCAGAATGGGCGAAAATCGTTGCAGACGAATCAATGGACAGAGGTTTAATCTCCAATATATATAAACAGCTCATGCAGCTTAATATTAAAAAAACAAACAACCCAAAAAAATGGGCAGAAGATCTAAAGAGACGTTTCTTCAAAGGAGACACAGAGATGGCCAAGACGCACATGAAAAGCTGCTCAACAGCACTAATTATTAGAGAAATGCAAATCAAAACTACAATGAGGTATCACCTCACACCTGTTAGAATCGGCATCATCAGAAAATCTACAAACAACCAATTCTGGGGAGGGTGTGGACAAAAGGAGCCCTCTTCCACTATTGGTGGGAATGTAAATTGATACAGTCACTATGGAGAACAGTATGGAGTTTCCTTAAAAAAACTAGAAATAGAATTACCATCTGATCCAGCAATCCCACTTCTGGGCATATACCCAGAGAAAACCGTATTTCAAAAAGGCACATTCACCACAATGTTCGTTGCAGCACTATTTACAATAGCCAGGTAATGGAAGCAACCTAAATGCCCACAGACAGATGAATGGATAAAGAGGTGGTACATATATAAAATGGAATATGACTCGGCCATAAAAAGGAATGAAACTGGGTCATTTGTAGAGACATCGATGGATCGAGAGACTGTCATACAGAATGAAGTAAGTCAGAAAGAGGAAAACAAATATTGTATATTAATGCATATATGTGGAGCCTAAAAATGGTACAGATGAACTGGTTTGCAGGGAAGAAATAGAGACACAGAGGTAGAGAACAAACGTATGGACACCAAGTGTGGGAATCCATGGGGTGGTGGTGGTGGGATGAGTTGGGAGATTGGGATTGACCTGTATATATGTATATGCATAAAATACATAACTAATAATAACGTGCTGTATAAAAACATAAATAAAATTAAATTTCAAAATTTTAAAAAATAAAATTTAAAAATAAAACAGAAAAAATTCTTCCCGTCACACAGATGTATTTATAGGAATGAAATATTTCCATGCTTATATTTATAAATACATAAAAGAGGAATAAAATCTAACTTGAACCAAAAAAGAAAAAAAAATTGAACCCACGAGTTATACAGAGGAAAACCCTATCACGGCACTTGCTCCAGCGGTAAACAATTCTGAAATTGGTCAGAGGTGGGGAACCATCTCCCATACAGCCAGCCACCCACCCCCCACACAAGGAGCGTCCTCATTTCAAAGCTGGGGGACCGTGCCGAGGCATCTGAGAGTAAACGTGAGCTGAGCCCCAGGCCAGCTGCTTCTGCTCTGTTCCCACCCTTTCCAGGTAAAACACCTGAATATGTGCAAAGGCTTGAAAGCCTAGAGGAAGGACCGTGGAGCCACACCAGCGACAGCACGCAGGCCAACTTGGTGCCTGCAGGCCAGCCAGCGTGGTCCTGGCACCGGGCGCTCTTCCAGAAGCTTTCCATTGCCCTGCCTGAGATACCCCTCCTTTCCCGGCCCCCACTGCTTTTTTCCTTCCTCACCTCTGTCCGGAGAGAAATTCCAGCGGAAGGTATGGGTGACACATCCTCTTCTTTACAGGCGGCAGCCTGGCAACTCCTGCAGAAAGGCCAGCAGAACCCCACTCACACCGGGCCACCCACAAAGCTGGGGCCCCTCACTCCCTCCCACCAGCACAGCCCCGAGACTGCTGACGGGGCAGAGAATATGGAGTCAGGCACAGCTTCAGGGGCTATTGCTGCCTGGAGCTCTGTTTATATTGATCTCAACGAGGCACACCTGGGGAGGGCGGGCCGGCAGGGTATGGCTGCCCAGGTCAGCTAATCCACAACCCTCAGGGTATCACATTGTTGAAAATGGACCCCGCTAAGGCAGAAGAGAAGCCAAGGGAAAAAAGGACACAATGCCATTTGCAGCACCGTAGATGAGTCTAGAAGTAATCACGTGACTTGTAGTAAGTCAGAAAGTGAAAGACACATATCATATCATATCACTTATAGGTGTTACCTAAAAATGGATACCAGGGCAGATATTTCCACGGAGAAGGGCAATCACAGATTCATTAAACAAACTTATGGTTCACCAATGGAAAGGTGTGAGGATTGGTTTCATTACGATATCGGGGTTAACAGACATATACAAACACAGGTGACATATATAATCACCAAAGACCTACAGAATACCAAGAGAGGACTACTCAACATTCTGTCATAACGTACATGGGAAAAGGATCCCAAGAAGAACAGTCATCTGTATATGTGTAAAAGAACCACATCTTCCACACCTACAACAAGCCAAACATTGTAATCAAACTTGCTGTAATAAAAAATAAAAAATTAAATTAAAAACACGAACAAGAAATAGTGAGACAAACGTGAGGGGCTTTCTCCTGGCACATTCCATTCTAAACTCCAATCTAGAACACCACTTCCACTGAGGCTCTCTTGCCCTAGTAACCAGATTTGGTAAGGGTGAACTGCTGCCACCTTGTGGCCGTTTCACACAACAGCAGCTTTAATCCCAATGCTAATGGTCAGTTGATATTCAAAATCATTGCAGGCCTGTAAATGACACCTGCCCTGAAAACAAATCCTGGGGTCACATATCGACCAAAAAATTCAAAGGACGTCCATATTTCAAAACGACCGTTTCAAAAGGCATATTTTACGCACATTAGTGTTCTGCTTCTTTTCCTTTCTTTCCTTTTTTGTTAAAAAACACGGGAATGGAAAAAGGCATCCCTCAGAATGGGCGAAAATCGTTGCAGACGAATCAATGGACAGAGGTTTAATCTCCAATATATATAAACAGCTCATGCAGCTTAATATTAAAAAAACAAACAACCCAAAAAAAATGGGCAGAAGATCTAAAGAGACGTTTCTTCAAAGGAGACACAGAGATGGCCAAGACGCACATGAAAAGCTGCTCAACAGCACTAATTATTAGAGAAATGCAAATCAAAACTACAATGAGGTATCACCTCACACCTGTTAGAATCGGCATCATCAGAAAATCTACAAACAACCAATTCTGGGGAGGGTGTGGACAAAAGGAGCCCTCTTCCACTATTGGTGGGAATGTAAATTGATACAGTCACTATGGAGAACAGTATGGAGTTTCCTTAAAAAAACTAGAAATAGAATTACCATCTGATCCAGCAATCCCACTTCTGGGCATATACCCAGAGAAAACCGTATTTCAAAAAGGCACATTCGGGCTTCCCTGGTGGCGCAGTGGTTGGGAGTCCGCCTGCCGATGCAGGGGACGCGGGTTCGTGTCCCGGTCCGGGAGGATCCCACATGCCGTGGAGCGGCTGGGCCCGTGAGCCATGGCTGCTGGGCCGGCGCGTCCGGAGCCTGTGCTCCGCAACGGGAGAGGCCACAGCAGTGAGACGCCCGCGTACTGCAAAAAAAAAAAAAAAAAAAAAAAAAAAAAAGGCACATTCACCACAATGTTCGTTGCAGCACTATTTACAATAGCCAGGTAATGGAAGCAACCTAAATGCCCACAGACAGATGAATGGATAAAGAGGTGGTACATATATAAAATGGAATATGACTCGGCCATAAAAAGGAATGAAACTGGGTCATTTGTAGAGACATCGATGGATCGAGAGACTGTCATACAGAATGAAGTAAGTCAGAAAGAGCAAAACAAATATTGTATATTAATGCATATATGTGGAGCCTAAAAATGGTACAGATGAACTGGTTTGCAGGGAAGAAATAGAGACACAGAGGTAGAGAACAAACGTATGGACACCAAGTGTGGGAATCCATGGGGTGGTGGTGGTGGGATGAGTTGGGAGATTGGGATTGACCTGTATACATGTATATGCATAAAATACATAACTAATAATAACGTGCTGTATAAAAACATAAATAAAATTAAATTTCAAAATTTTAAAAAATAAAATTTAAAAATAAAACAGAAAATATTCTTCCCGTCACACAGATGTATTTATAGGAATGAATTATTTCCATGCTTATATTTATAAATACATAAAAGAGGAATAAAATCTAACTTGAACCAAAAAAGAAAAAAAATTGAACCCACGAGTTATACAGAGGAAAACCCTATCAAGGCACTTGCTCCAGCGGTAAACAATTCTGAAATTGGTCAGAGGTGGGGAACCATCTCCCGTGCAGCCAGCAACCCACCCCCCACGCAAGGAGCGTCCTCATTGCAAAGCTGGGGGACCGTGCCGAGGCATCTGTGAGTAAACGTGAGCTGAGCCCCAGGCCAGCTGTTGCTGAACTGTTCCCACCCTTTCCAGGTAAAACACCTGAATATGTACAAGGGCTTGAAAGCCTAGAGGAAGGACCGTGGAGCCACACCAGTGACAGCACGCAGGCCATCTTGGTGCCTGCAGGCCAGCCAGCGTGGTCCTGGACCCTGGCGCTCTTCCAGAAGCTTTCCATTGCCCTGCCTGAGATACCCCTCCTGTCCCGGCCCCCACTGCTTTTTTCCTTCCTCACCTCTGTCCGGAGAGAAATTCCAGCGGAAGGTATGGGTGACACATCCTCTTCTTTACAGGCGGCAGCCTGGCAACTCCTGCAGAAAGGCCAGCAGAACCCCACTCACACCGGGCCACCCACAAAGCTGGGGCCCCTCACTCCCTCCCACCAGCACAGCCCCGAGACTGCTGACGGGGCAGAGAATATGGAGTCAGGCACAGCTTCAGGGGCTATTGCTGCCTGGAGCTCTGTTTATATTGATCTCAACGAGGCACACCTGGGGAGGGCGGGCCGGCAGGGTATGGCTGCCCAGGTCAGCTAATCCACAACCCTCAGGGTATCACATTGTTGAAAATGGACCCCGCTAAGGCAGAAGAGAAGCCAAGGGAAAAAAGGACACAATGCCATTTGCAGCACCGTAGATGAGTCTAGAAGTAATCACGTGACTTGTAGTAAGTCAGAAAGTGAAAGACACATATCATATCATATCACTTATAGGTGTTACCTAAAAATGGATACCAGGGCAGATATTTCCACGGAGAAGGGCAATCACAGATTCATTAAACAAACTTATGGTTCACCAATGGAAAGGTGTGAGGATTGGTTTCATTACGATATCGGGGTTAACAGACATATACAAACACAGGTGACATATATAATCACCAAAGACCTACAGAATACCAAGAGAGGACTACTCAACATTCTGTCATAACGTACATGGGAAAAGGATCCCAAGAAGAACAGTCATCTGTATATGTGTAAAAGAACCACATCTTCCACACCTACAACAAGCCAAACATTGTAATCAAACTTGCTGTAATAAAAAATAAAAAATTAAATTAAAAACACGAACAAGAAATAGTGAGACAAACGTGAGGGGCTTTCTCCTGGCACATTCCATTCTAAACTCCAATCTAGAACACCACTTCCACTGAGGCTCTCTTGCCCTAGTAACCAGATTTGGTAAGGGTGAACTGCTGCCACCTTGTGGCCGTTTCACACAACAGCAGCTTTAATCCCAACGCTAATGGTCAGTTGATATTCAAAATCATTGCAGGCCTGTAAATGACACCTGCCCTGAAAACAAATCCTGGGGTCACATATCGACCAAAAAATTCAAAGGACGTCCATATTTCAAAACGACCGTTTCAAAAGGCATATTTTACGCACATTAGTGTTCTGCTTCTTTTCCTTTCTTTCCTTTTTTGTTAAAAAACACGGGAATGGAAAAAGGCATCCCTCAGAATGGGCGAAAATCGTTGCAGACGAATCAATGGACAGAGGTTTAATCTCCAATATATATAAACAGCTCATGCAGCTTAATATTAAAAAAACAAACAACCCAAAAAAAATGGGCAGAAGATCTAAAGAGACGTTTCTTCAAAGGAGACACAGAGATGGCCAAGACGCACATGAAAAGCTGCTCAACAGCACTAATTATTAGAGAAATGCAAATCAAAACTACAATGAGGTATCACCTCACACCTGTTAGAATCGGCATCATCAGAAAATCTACAAACAACCAATTCTGGGGAGGGTGTGGACAAAAGGAGCCCTCTTCCACTATTGGTGGGAATGTAAATTGATACAGTCACTATGGAGAACAGTATGGAGTTTCCTTAAAAAAACTAGAAATAGAATTACCATCTGATCCAGCAATCCCACTTCTGGGCATATACCCAGAGAAAACCGTATTTCAAAAAGGCACATTCGGGCTTCCCTGGTGGCGCAGTGGTTGGGAGTCCGCCTGCCGATGCAGGGGACGCGGGTTCGTGTCCCGGTCCGGGAGGATCCCACATGCCGTGGAGCGGCTGGGCCCGTGAGCCATGGCTGCTGGGCCGGCGCGTCCGGAGCCTGTGCTCCGCAACGGGAGAGGCCACAGCAGTGAGACGCCCGCGTACTGCAAAAAAAAAAAAAAAAAAAAAAAAAAAAAAAAGGCACATTCACCACAATGTTCGTTGCAGCACTATTTACAATAGCCAGGTAATGGAAGCAACCTAAATGCCCACAGACAGATGAATGGATAAAGATGTGGTACATATATAAAATGGAATATGACTCGGCCATAAAAAGGAATGAAACTGGGTCATTTGTAGAGACATCGATGGATCGAGAGACTGTCATACAGAATGAAGTAAGTCAGAAAGAGCAAAACAAATATTGTATATTAATGCATATATGTGGAGCCTAAAAATGGTACAGATGAACTGGTTTGCAGGGAAGAAATAGAGACACAGAGGTAGAGAACAAACGTATGGACACCAAGTGTGGGAATCCATGGGGTGGTGGTGGTGGGATGAGTTGGGAGATTGGGATTGACCTGTATACATGTATATGCATAAAATACATAACTAATAATAACGTGCTGTATAAAAACATAAATAAAATTAAATTTCAAAATTTTAAAAAATAAAATTTAAAAATAAAACAGAAAATATTCTTCCCGTCACACAGATGTATTTATAGGAATGAATTATTTCCATGCTTATATTTATAAATACATAAAAGAGGAATAAAATCTAACTTGAACCAAAAAAGAAAAAAAATTGAACCCACGAGTTATACAGAGGAAAACCCTATCAAGGCACTTGCTCCAGCGGTAAACAATTCTGAAATTGGTCAGAGGTGGGGAACCATCTCCCGTGCAGCCAGCAACCCACCCCCCACGCAAGGAGCGTCCTCATTGCAAAGCTGGGGGACCGTGCCGAGGCATCTGTGAGTAAACGTGAGCTGAGCCCCAGGCCAGCTGTTGCTGAACTGTTCCCACCCTTTCCAGGTAAAACACCTGAATATGTACAAGGGCTTGAAAGCCTAGAGGAAGGACCGTGGAGCCACACCAGTGACAGCACGCAGGCCATCTTGGTGCCTGCAGGCCAGCCAGCGTGGTCCTGGACCCTGGCGCTCTTCCAGAAGCTTTCCATTGCCCTGCCTGAGATACCCCTCCTGTCCCGGCCCCCACTGCTTTTTTCCTTCCTCACCTCTGTCCGGAGAGAAATTCCAGCGGAAGGTATGGGTGACACATCCTCTTCTTTACAGGCGGCAGCCTGGCAACTCCTGCAGAAAGGCCAGCAGAACCCCACTCACACCGGGCCACCCACAAAGCTGGGGCCCCTCACTCCCTCCCACCAGCACAGCCCCGAGACTGCTGACGGGGCAGAGAATATGGAGTCAGGCACAGCTTCAGGGGCTATTGCTGCCTGGAGCTCTGTTTATATTGATCTCAAGGAGGCACACCTGGGGAGGGCGGGCCGGCAGGGTATGGCTGCCCAGGTCAGCTAATCCACAACCCTCAGGGTATCACATTGTTGAAAATGGACCCCGCTAAGGCAGAAGAGAAGCCAAGGGAAAAAAGGACACAATGCCATTTGCAGCACCGTAGATGAGTCTAGAAGTAATCACGTGACTTGTAGTAAGTCAGAAAGTGAAAGACACATATCATATCATATCACTTATAGGTGTTACCTAAAAATGGATACCAGGGCAGATATTTCCACGGAGAAGGGCAATCACAGATTCATTAAACAAACTTATGGTTCACCAATGGAAAGGTGTGAGGATTGGTTTCATTACGATATCGGGGTTAACAGACATATACAAACACAGGTGACATATATAATCACCAAAGACCTACAGAATACCAAGAGAGGACTACTCAACATTCTGTCATAACGTACATGGGAAAAGGATCCCAAGAAGAACAGTCATCTGTATATGTGTAAAAGAACCACATCTTCCACACCTACAACAAGCCAAACATTGTAATCAAACTTGCTGTAATAAAAAATAAAAAATTAAATTAAAAACACGAACAAGAAATAGTGAGACAAACGTGAGGGGCTTTCTCCTGGCACATTCCATTCTAAACTCCAATCTAGAACACCACTTCCACTGAGGCTCTCTTGCCCTAGTAACCAGATTTGGTAAGGGTGAACTGCTGCCACCTTGTGGCCGTTTCACACAACAGCAGCTTTAATCCCAACGCTAATGGTCAGTTGATATTCAAAATCATTGCAGGCCTGTAAATGACACCTGCCCTGAAAACAAATCCTGGGGTCACATATCGACCAAAAAATTCAAAGGACGTCCATATTTCAAAACGACCGTTTCAAAAGGCATATTTTACGCACATTAGTGTTCTGCTTCTTTTCCTTTCTTTCCTTTTTTGTTAAAAAACACGGGAATGGAAAAAGGCATCCCTCAGAATGGGCGAAAATCGTTGCAGACGAATCAATGGACAGAGGTTTAATCTCCAATATATATAAACAGCTCATGCAGCTTAATATTAAAAAAACAAACAACCCAAAAAAAATGGGCAGAAGATCTAAAGAGACGTTTCTTCAAAGGAGACACAGAGATGGCCAAGACGCACATGAAAAGCTGCTCAACAGCACTAATTATTAGAGAAATGCAAATCAAAACTACAATGAGGTATCACCTCACACCTGTTAGAATCGGCATCATCAGAAAATCTACAAACAACCAATTCTGGGGAGGGTGTGGACAAAAGGAGCCCTCTTCCACTATTGGTGGGAATGTAAATTGATACAGTCACTATGGAGAACAGTATGGAGTTTCCTTAAAAAAACTAGAAATAGAATTACCATCTGATCCAGCAATCCCACTTCTGGGCATATACCCAGAGAAAACCGTATTTCAAAAAGGCACATTCACCACAATGTTCGTTGCAGCACTATTTACAATAGCCAGGTAATGGAAGCAACCTAAATGCCCACAGACAGATGAATGGATAAAGATGTGGTACATATATAAAATGGAATATGACTCGGCCATAAAAAGGAATGAAACTGGGTCATTTGTAGAGACATCGATGGATCGAGAGACTGTCATACAGAATGAAGTAAGTCAGAAAGAGGAAAACAAATATTGTATATTAATGCATATATGTGGAGCCTAAAAATGGTACAGATGAACTGGTTTGCAGGGAAGAAATAGAGACACAGAGGTAGAGAACAAACGTATGGACACCAAGTGTGGGAATCCATGGGGTGGTGGTGGTGGGATGAGTTGGGAGATTGGGATTGACCTGTATACATGTATATGCATAAAATACATAACTAATAATAACGTGCTGTATAAAAACATAAATAAAATTAAATTTCAAAATTTTAAAAAATAAAATTTAAAAATAAAACAGAAAATATTCTTCCCGTCACACAGATGTATTTATAGGAATGAATTATTTCCATGCTTATATTTATAAATACATAAAAGAGGAATAAAATCTAACTTGAACCAAAAAAGAAAAAAAATTGAACCCACGAGTTATACAGAGGAAAACCCTATCACGGCACTTGCTCCAGCGGTAAACAATTCTGAAATTGGTCAGAGGTGGGGAACCATCTCCCGTGCAGCCAGCAACCCACCCCCCACGCAAGGAGCGTCCTCATTGCAAAGCTGGGGGACCGTGCCGAGGCATCTGTGAGTAAACGTGAGCTGAGCCCCAGGCCAGCTGTTGCTGAACTGTTCCCACCCTTTCCAGGTAAAACACCTGAATATGTACAAGGGCTTGAAAGCCTAGAGGAAGGACCGTGGAGGCACACCAGTGACAGCACGCAGGCCATCTTGGTGCCTGCAGGCCAGCCAGCGTGGTCCTGGACCCTGGCGCTCTTCCAGAAGCTTTCCATTGCCCTGCCTGAGATACCCCTCCTGTCCCGGCCCCCACTGCTTTTTTCCTTCCTCACCTCTGTCCGGAGAGAAATTCCAGCGGAAGGTATGGGTGACACATCCTCTTCTTTACAGGCGGCAGCCTGGCAACTCCTGCAGAAAGGCCAGCAGAACCCCACTCACACCGGGCCACCCACAAAGCTGTGGCCCCTCACTCCCTCCCACCAGCACAGCCCCGAGACTGCTGACGGGGCAGAGAATATGGAGTCAGGCACAGCTTCAGGGGCTATTGCTGCCTGGAGCGCTGTTTATATTGACTTCAACGAGGCACACCTGGGGAGGGCGGGCCGGCAGGGTAAGGCTGCCCAGGTCAGCTAATCCACAACCCTCAGGGAATCACATTGTTGAAAATGGACCCCGCTAAGGCAGAAGAGAAGCCAAGGGAAAAAAGGACACAATGCCATTTGCAGCACCGTAGATGAGTCTAGAAGTAATCACGTGACTTGTAGTAAGTCAGAAAGTGAAAGACACATATCATATCATATCACTTATAGGTGTTACCTAAAAATGGATACCAGGGCAGATATTTCCACGGAGAAGGGCAATCACAGATTCATTAAACAAACTTATGGTTCACCAATGGAAAGGTGTGAGGATTGGTTTCATTACGATATCGGGGTTAACAGACATATACAAACACAGGTGACATATATAATCACCAAAGACCTACAGAATACCAAGAGAGGACTACTCAACATTCTGTCATAACGTACATGGGAAAAGGATCCCAAGAAGAACAGTCATCTGTATATGTGTAAAAGAACCACATCTTCCACACCTACAACAAGCCAAACATTGTAATCAAACTTGCTGTAATAAAAAATAAAAAAATTAAATTAAAAACACGAACAAGAAATAGTGAGACAAACGTGAGGGGCTTTCTCCTGGCACATTCCATTCTAAACTCCAATCTAGAACACCACTTCCACTGAGGCTCTCTTGCCCTAGTAACCAGATTTGGTAAGGGTGAACTGCTGCCACCTTGTGGCCGTTTCACACAACAGCAGCTTTAATCCCAACGCTAATGGTCAGTTGATATTCAAAATCATTGCAGGCCTGTAAATGACACCTGCCCTGAAAACAAATCCTGGGGTCACATATCGACCAAAAAATTCAAAGGACGTCCATATTTCAAAACGACCGTTTCAAAAGGCATATTTTACGCACATTAGTGTTCTGCTTCTTTTCCTTTCTTTCCTTTTTTGTTAAAAAACACGGGAATGGAAAAAGGCATCCCTCAGAATGGGCGAAAATCGTTGCAGACGAATCAATGGACAGAGGTTTAATCTCCAATATATATAAACAGCTCATGCAGCTTAATATTAAAAAAACAAACAACCCAAAAAAATGGGCAGAAGATCTAAAGAGACGTTTCTTCAAAGGAGACACAGAGATGGCCAAGACGCACATGAAAAGCTGCTCAACAGCACTAATTATTAGAGAAATGCAAATCAAAACTACAATGAGGTATCACCTCACACCTGTTAGAATCGGCATCATCAGAAAATCTACAAACAACCAATTCTGGGGAGGGTGTGGACAAAAGGAGCCCTCTTCCACTATTGGTGGGAATGTAAATTGATACAGTCACTATGGAGAACAGTATGGAGTTTCCTTAAAAAAACTAGAAATAGAATTACCATCTGATCCAGCAATCCCACTTCTGGGCATATACCCAGAGAAAACCGTATTTCAAAAAGGCACATTCACCACAATGTTCGTTGCAGCACTATTTACAATAGCCAGGTAATGGAAGCAACCTAAATGCCCACAGACAGATGAATGGATAAAGATGTGGTACATATATAAAATGGAATATGACTCGGCCATAAAAAGGAATGAAACTGGGTCATTTGTAGAGACATCGATGGATCGAGAGACTGTCATACAGAATGAAGTAAGTCAGAAAGAGGAAAACAAATATTGTATATTAATGCATATATGTGGAGCCTAAAAATGGTACAGATGAACTGGTTTGCAGGGAAGAAATAGAGACACAGAGGTAGAGAACAAACGTATGGACACCAAGTGTGGGAATCCATGGGGTGGTGGTGGTGGGATGAGTTGGGAGATTGGGATTGACCTGTATACATGTATATGCATAAAATACATAACTAATAATAACGTGCTGTATAAAAACATAAATAAAATTAAATTTCAAAATTTTAAAAAATAAAATTTAAAAATAAAACAGAAAATATTCTTCCCGTCACACAGATGTATTTATAGGAATGAATTATTTCCATGCTTATATTTATAAATACATAAAAGAGGAATAAAATCTAACTTGAACCAAAAAAGAAAAAAAATTGAACCCACGAGTTATACAGAGGAAAACCCTATCACGGCACTTGCTCCAGCGGTAAACAATTCTGAAATTGGTCAGAGGTGGGGAACCATCTCCCGTGCAGCCAGCAACCCACCCCCCACGCAAGGAGCGTCCTCATTGCAAAGCTGGGGGACCGTGCCGAGGCATCTGTGAGTAAACGTGAGCTGAGCCCCAGGCCAGCTGTTGCTGAACTGTTCCCACCCTTTCCAGGTAAAACACCTGAATATGTACAAGGGCTTGAAAGCCTAGAGGAAGGACCGTGGAGCCACACCAGTGACAGCACGCAGGCCAACTTGGTGCCTGCAGGCCAGCCAGCGTGGTCCTGGACCCTGGCGCTCTTCCAGAAGCTTTCCATTGCCCTGCCTGAGATACCCCTCCTGTCCCGGCCCCCACTGCTTTTTTCCTTCCTCACCTCTGTCCGGAGAGAATTTCCAGCGGAAGGTATGGGTGACACATCCTCTTCTTTACAGGCGGCAGCCTGGCAACTCCTGCAGAAAGGCCAGCAGAACCCCACTCACACCGGGCCACCCACAAAGCTGTGGCCCCTCACTCCCTCCCACCAGCACAGCCCCGAGACTGCTGACGGGGCAGAGAATATGGAGTCAGGCACAGCTTCAGGGGCTATTGCTGCCTGGAGCTCTGTTTATATTGACCTCAACGATGCACACCTGGGGAGGGCGGGCCGGCAGGGTAAGGCTGCCCAGGTCAGCTAATCCACAACCCTCAGGGAATCACATTGTTGAAAATGGACCCCGCTAAGGTAGAAGAGAAGCCAAGGGAAAAAAGGACACAATGCCATTTGCAGCACCGTAGATGAGTCTAGAAGTAATCACGTGACTTGTAGTAAGTCAGAAAGTGAAAGACACATATCATATCATATCACTTATAAGTGTTACCTAAAAATGGATACCAGGGCAGATATTTCTACGGAGAAGGGCAATCACAGATTCATTAAACAAACTTATGGTTCACCAATGGAAAGGTGTGAGGATTGGTTTCATTACGATATCGGGGTTAACAGACATATACAAACACAGGTGACATATATAATCACCAAAGACCTACAGAATACCAAGAGAGGACTACTCAACATTCTGTCATAACGTACATGGGAAAAGGATCCCAAGAAGAACAGTCATCTGTATATGTGTAAAAGAACCACATCTTCCACACCTACAACAAGCCAAACATTGTAATCAAACTTGCTGTAATAAAAAATAAAAAATTAAATTAAAAACACGAACAAGAAATAGTGAGACAAACGTGAGGGGCTTTCTCCTGGCACATTCCATTCTAAACTCCAATCTAGAACACCACTTCCACTGAGGCTCTCTTGCCCTAGTAACCAGATTTGGTAAGGGTGAACTGCTGCCACCTTGTGGCCGTTTCACACAACAGCAGCTTTAATCCCAACGCTAATGGTCAGTTGATATTCAAAATCATTGCAGGCCTGTAAATGACACCTGCCCTGAAAACAAATCCTGGGGTCACATATCGACCAAAAAATTCAAAGGACGTCCATATTTCAAAACGACCGTTTCAAAAGGCATATTTTACGCACATTAGTGTTCTGCTTCTTTTCCTTTCTTTCCTTTTTTGTTAAAAAACACGGGAATGGAAAAAGGCATCCCTCAGAATGGGCGAAAATCGTTGCAGACGAATCAATGGACAGAGGTTTAATCTCCAATATATATAAACAGCTCATGCAGCTTAATATTAAAAAAACAAACAACCCAAAAAAAATGGGCAGAAGATCTAAAGAGACGTTTCTTCAAAGGAGACACAGAGATGGCCAAGACGCACATGAAAAGCTGCTCAACAGCACTAATTATTAGAGAAATGCAAATCAAAACTACAATGAGGTATCACCTCACACCTGTTAGAATCGGCATCATCAGAAAATCTACAAACAACCAATTCTGGGGAGGGTGTGGACAAAAGGAGCCCTCTTCCACTATTGGTGGGAATGTAAATTGATACAGTCACTATGGAGAACAGTATGGAGTTTCCGTAAAAAAACTAGAAATAGAATTACCATCTGATCCAGCAATCCCACTTCTGGGCATATACCCAGAGAAAACCGTATTTCAAAAAGGCACATTCACCACAATGTTCGTTGCAGCACTATTTACAATAGCCAGGTAATGGAAGCAACCTAAATGCCCACAGACAGATGAATGGATAAAGATGTGGTACATATATAAAATGGAATATGACTCGGCCATAAAAAGGAATGAAACTGGGTCATTTGTAGAGACATCGATGGATCGAGAGACTGTCATACAGAATGAAGTAAGTCAGAAAGAGGAAAACAAATATTGTATATTAATGCATATATGTGGAGCCTAAAAATGGTACAGATGAACTGGTTTGCAGGGAAGAAATAGAGACACAGAGGTAGAGAACAAACGTATGGACACCAAGTGTGGGAATCCATGGGGTGGTGGTGGTGGGATGAGTTGGGAGATTGGGATTGACCTGTATACATGTATATGCATAAAATACATAACTAATAATAACGTGCTGTATAAAAACATAAATAAAATTAAATTTCAAAATTTTAAAAAATAAAATTTAAAAATAAAACAGAAAATATTCTTCCCGTCACACAGATGTATTTATAGGAATGAATTATTTCCATGCTTATATTTATAAATACATAAAAGAGGAATAAAATCTAACTTGAACCAAAAAAGAAAAAAAATTGAACCCACGAGTTATACAGAGGAAAACCCTATCACGGCACTTGCTCCAGCGGTAAACAATTCTGAAATTGGTCAGAGGTGGGGAACCATCTCCCGTGCAGCCAGCAACCCACCCCCCACGCAAGGAGCGTCCTCATTGCAAAGCTGGGGGACCGTGCCGAGGCATCTGTGAGTAAACGTGAGCTGAGCCCCAGGCCAGCTGTTGCTGAACTGTTCCCACCCTTTCCAGGTAAAACACCTGAATATGTACAAGGGCTTGAAAGCCTAGAGGAAGGACCGTGGAGCCACACCAGTGACAGCACGCAGGCCAACTTGGTGCCTGCAGGCCAGCCAGCGTGGTCCTGGACCCTGGCGCTCTTCCAGAAGCTTTCCATTGCCCTGCCTGAGATACCCCTCCTGTCCCGGCCCCCACTGCTATTTTCCTTCCTCACCTCTGTCCGGAGAGAATTTCCAGCGGAAGGTATGGGTGACACATCCTCTTCTTTACAGGCGGCAGCCTGGCAACTCCTGCAGAAAGGCCAGCAGAACCCCACTCACACCGGGCCACCCACAAAGCTGTGGCCCCTCACTCCCTCCCACCAGCACAGCCCCGAGACTGCTGACGGGGCAGAGAATATGGAGTCAGGCACAGCTTCAGGGGCTATTGCTGCCTGGAGCGCTGTTTATATTGACCTCAACGAGGCACACCTGGGGAGGGCGGGCCGGCAGGGTAAGGCTGCCCAGGTCAGCTAATCCACAACCCTCAGGGAATCACATTGTTGAAAATGGACCCCGCTAAGGCAGAAGAGAAGCCAAGGGAAAAAAGGACACAATGCCATTTGCAGCACCGTAGATGAGTCTAGAAGTAATCACGTGACTTGTAGTAAGTCAGAAAGTGAAAGACACATATCATATCATATCACTTATAGGTGTTACCTAAAAATGGATACCAGGGCAGATATTTCCACGGAGAAGGGCAATCACAGATTCATTAAACAAACTTATGGTTCACCAATGGAAAGGTGTGAGGATTGGTTTCATTACGATATCGGGGTTAACAGACATATACAAACACAGGTGACATATATAATCACAAAAGACCTACAGAATACCAAGAGAGGACTACTCAACATTCTGTCATAACGTACATGGGAAAAGGATCCCAAGAAGGACAGTCATCTGTATATGTGTAAAAGAACCACATCTTCCACACCTACAACAAGCCAAACATTGTAATCAAACTTGCTGTAATAAAAAATAAAAAATTAAATTAAAAACACGAACAAGAAATAGTGAGACAAACGTGAGGGGCTTTCTCCTGGCACATTCCATTCTAAACTCCAATCTAGAACACCACTTCCACTGAGGCTCTCTTGCCCTAGTAACCAGATTTGGTAAGGGTGAACTGCTGCCACCTTGTGGCCGTTTCACACAACAGCAGCTTTAATCCCAACGCTAATGGTCAGTTGATATTCAAAATCATTGCAGGCCTGTAAATGACACCTGCCCTGAAAACAAATCCTGGGGTCACATATCGACCAAAAAATTCAAAGGACGTCCATATTTCAAAACGACCGTTTCAAAAGGCATATTTTACGCACATTAGTGTTCTGCTTCTTTTCCTTTCTTTCCTTTTTTGTTAAAAAACACGGGAATGGAAAAAGGCATCCCTCAGAATGGGCGAAAATCGTTGCAGACGAATCAATGGACAGAGGTTTAATCTCCAATATATATAAACAGCTCATGCAGCTTAATATTAAAAAAACAAACAACCCAAAAAAATGGGCAGAAGATCTAAAGAGACGTTTCTTCAAAGGAGACACAGAGATGGCCAAGACGCACATGAAAAGCTGCTCAACAGCACTAATTATTAGAGAAATGCAAATCAAAACTACAATGAGGTATCACCTCACACCTGTTAGAATCGGCATCATCAGAAAATCTACAAACAACCAATTCTGGGGAGGGTGTGGACAAAAGGAGCCCTCTTCCACTATTGGTGGGAATGTAAATTGATACAGTCACTATGGAGAACAGTATGGAGTTTCCTTAAAAAAACTAGAAATAGAATTACCATCTGATCCAGCAATCCCACTTCTGGGCATATACCCAGAGAAAACCGTATTTCAAAAAGGCACATTCACCACAATGTTCGTTGCAGCACTATTTACAATAGCCAGGTAATGGAAGCAACCTAAATGCCCACAGACAGATGAATGGATAAAGATGTGGTACATATATAAAATGGAATATGACTCGGCCATAAAAAGGAATGAAACTGGGTCATTTGTAGAGACATCGATGGATCGAGAGACTGTCATACAGAATGAAGTAAGTCAGAAAGAGGAAAACAAATATTGTATATTAATGCATATATGTGGAGCCTAAAAATGGTACAGATGAACTGGTTTGCAGGGAAGAAATAGAGACACAGAGGTAGAGAACAAACGTATGGACACCAAGTGTGGGAATCCATGGGGTGGTGGTGGTGGGATGAGTTGGGAGATTGGGATTGACCTGTATACATGTATATGCATAAAATACATAACTAATAATAACGTGCTGTATAAAAACATAAATAAAATTAAATTTCAAAATTTTAAAAAATAAAATTTAAAAATAAAACAGAAAATATTCTTCCCGTCACACAGATGTATTTATAGGAATGAATTATTTCCATGCTTATATTTATAAATACATAAAAGAGGAATAAAATCTAACTTGAACCAAAAAAGAAAAAAAATTGAACCCACGAGTTATACAGAGGAAAACCCTATCACGGCACTTGCTCCAGCGGTAAACAATTCTGAAATTGGTCAGAGGTGGGGAACCATCTCCCGTGCAGCCAGCAACCCACCCCCCACGCAAGGAGCGTCCTCATTGCAAAGCTGGGGGACCGTGCCGAGGCATCTGTGAGTAAACGTGAGCTGAGCCCCAGGCCAGCTGTTGCTGAACTGTTCCCACCCTTTCCAGGTAAAACACCTGAATATGTACAAGGGCTTGAAAGCCTAGAGGAAGGACCGTGGAGCCACACCAGTGACAGCACGCAGGCCAACTTGGTGCCTGCAGGCCAGCCAGCGTGGTCCTGGACCCTGGAGCTCTTCCAGAAGCTTTCCATTGCCCTGCCTGAGATACCCCTCCTGTCCCGGCCCCCACTGCTTTTTTCCTTCCTCACCTCTGTCCGGAGAGAAATTCCAGCGGAAGGTATGGGTGACACATCCTCTTCTTTACAGGCGGCAGCCTGGCAACTCCTGCAGAAAGGCCAGCAGAACCCCACTCACACCGGGCCACCCACAAAGCTGTGGCCCCTCACTCCCTCCCACCAGCACAGCCCCGAGACTGCTGACGGGGCAGAGAATATGGAGTCAGGCACAGCTTCAGGGGCTATTGCTGCCTGGAGCGCTGTTTATATTGACCTCAACGAGGCACACCTGGGGAGGGCGGGCCGGCAGGGTAAGGCTGCCCAGGTCAGCTAATCCACAACCCTCAGGGAATCACATTGTTGAAAATGGACCCCGCTAAGGCAGAAGAGAAGCCAAGGGAAAAAAGGACACAATGCCATTTGCAGCACCGTAGATGAGTCTAGAAGTAATCACGTGACTTGTAGTAAGTCAGAAAGTGAAAGACACATATCATATCATATCACTTATAGGTGTTACCTAAAAATGGATACCAGGGCAGATATTTCCACGGAGAAGGGCAATCACAGATTCATTAAACAAACTTATGGTTCACCAATGGAAAGGTGTGAGGATTGGTTTCATTACGATATCGGGGTTAACAGACATATACAAACACAGGTGACATATATAATCACCAAAGACCTACAGAATACCAAGAGAGGACTACTCAACATTCTGTCATAACGTACATGGGAAAAGGATCCCAAGAAGAACAGTCATATGTATATGTGTAAAAGAACCACATCTTCCACACCTACAACAAGCCAAACATTGTAATCAAACTTGCTGTAATAAATAATAAAAAATTAAATTAAAAACACGAACAAGAAATAGTGAGACAAACGTGAGGGGCTTTCTCCTGGCACATTCCATTCTAAACTCCAATCTAGAACACCACTTCCACTGAGGCTCTCTTGCCCTAGTAACCAGATTTGGTAAGGGTGAACTGCTGCCACCTTGTGGCCGTTTCACACAACAGCAGCTTTAATCCCAACGCTAATGGTCAGTTGATATTCAAAATCATTGCAGGCCTGTAAATGACACCTGCCCTGAAAACAAATCCTGGGGTCACATATCGACCAAAAAATTCAAAGGACGTCCATATTTCAAAACGACCGTTTCAAAAGGCATATTTTACGCACATTAGTGTTCTGCTTCTTTTCCTTTCTTTCCTTTTTTGTTAAAAAACACGGGAATGGAAAAAGGCATCCCTCAGAATGGGCGAAAATCGTTGCAGACGAATCAATGGACAGAGGTTTAATCTCCAATATATATAAACAGCTCATGCAGCTTAATATTAAAAAAACAAACAACCCAAAAAAATGGGCAGAAGATCTAAAGAGACGTTTCTTCAAAGGAGACACAGAGATGGCCAAGACGCACATGAAAAGCTGCTCAACAGCACTAATTATTAGAGAAATGCAAATCAAAACTACAATGAGGTATCACCTCACACCTGTTAGAATCGGCATCATCAGAAAATCTACAAACAACCAATTCTGGGGAGGGTGTGGACAAAAGGAGCCCTCTTCCACTATTGGTGGGAATGTAAATTGATACAGTCACTATGGAGAACAGTATGGAGTTTCCTTAAAAAAACTAGAAATAGAATTACCATCTGATCCAGCAATCCCACTTCTGGGCATATACCCAGAGAAAACCGTATTTCAAAAAGGCACATTCACCACAATGTTCGTTGCAGCACTATTTACAATAGCCAGGTAATGGAAGCAACCTAAATGCCCACAGACAGATGAATGGATAAAGAGGTGGTACATATATAAAATGGAATATGACTCGGCCATAAAAAGGAATGAAACTGGGTCATTTGTAGAGACATCGATGGATCGAGAGACTGTCATACAGAATGAAGTAAGTCAGAAAGAGGAAAACAAATATTGTATATTAATGCATATATGTGGAGCCTAAAAATGGTACAGATGAACTGGTTTGCAGGGAAGAAATAGAGACACAGAGGTAGAGAACAAACGTATGGACACCAAGTGTGGGAATCCATGGGGTGGTGGTGGTGGGATGAGTTGGGAGATTGGGATTGACCTGTATATATGTATATGCATAAAATACATAACTAATAATAACGTGCTGTATAAAAACATAAATAAAATTAAATTTCAAAATTTTAAAAAATAAAATTTAAAAATAAAACAGAAAAAATTCTTCCCGTCACACAGATGTATTTATAGGAATGAAATATTTCCATGCTTATATTTATAAATACATAAAAGAGGAATAAAATCTAACTTGAACCAAAAAAGAAAAAAAAATTGAACCCACGAGTTATACAGAGGAAAACCCTATCACGGCACTTGCTCCAGCGGTAAACAATTCTGAAATTGGTCAGAGGTGGGGAACCATCTCCCATACAGCCAGCCACCCACCCCCCACACAAGGAGCGTCCTCATTTCAAAGCTGGGGGACCGTGCCGAGGCATCTGTGAGTAAACGTGAGCTGAGCCCCAGGCCAGCTGCTTCTGATCTGTTCCCACCCTTTCCAGGTAAAACACCTGAATATGTGCAAAGGCTTGAAAGCCTAGAGGAAGGACCGTGGAGCCACACCAGCGACAGCACGCAGGCCAACTTGGTGCCTGCAGGCCAGCCAGCGTGGTCCTGGCACCGGGCGCTCTTCCAGAAGCTTTCCATTGCCCTGCCTGAGATACCCCTCCTTTCCCGGCCCCCACTGCTTTTTTCCTTCCTCACCTCTGTCCGGAGAGAAATTCCAGCGGAAGGTATGGGTGACACATCCTCTTCTTTACAGGCGGCAGCCTGGCAACTCCTGCAGAAAGGCCAGCAGAACCCCACTCACACCGGGCCACCCACAAAGCTGGGGCCCCTCACTCCCTCCCACCAGCACAGCCCCGAGACTGCTGACGGGGCAGAGAATATGGAGTCAGGCACAGCTTCAGGGGCTATTGCTGCCTGGAGCTCTGTTTATATTGATCTCAACGAGGCACACCTGGGGATGGCGGGCCGGCAGGGTATGGCTGCCCAGGTCAGCTAATCCACAACCCTCAGGGTATCACATTGTTGAAAATGGACCCCGCTAAGGCAGAAGAGAAGCCAAGGGAAAAAAGGACACAATGCCATTTGCAGCACCGTAGATGAGTCTAGAAGTAATCACGTGACTTGTAGTAAGTCAGAAAGTGAAAGACACATATCATATCATATCACTTATAGGTGTTACCTAAAAATGGATACCAGGGCAGATATTTCCACGGAGAAGGGCAATCACAGATTCATTAAACAAACTTATGGTTCACCAATGGAAAGGTGTGAGGATTGGTTTCATTACGATATCGGGGTTAACAGACATATACAAACACAGGTGACATATATAATCACCAAAGACCTACAGAATACCAAGAGAGGACTACTCAACATTCTGTCATAACGTACATGGGAAAAGGATCCCAAGAAGAACAGTCATCTGTATATGTGTAAAAGAACCACATCTTCCACACCTACAACAAGCCAAACATTGTAATCAAACTTGCTGTAATAAAAAATAAAAAATTAAATTAAAAACACGAACAAGAAATAGTGAGACAAACGTGAGGGGTTTTCTCCTGGCACATTCCATTCTAAACTCCAATCTAGAACACCACTTCCACTGAGGCTCTCTTGCCCTAGTAACCAGATTTGGTAAGGGTGAACTGCTGCCACCTTGTGGCCGTTTCACACAACAGCAGCTTTAATGCCAACGCTAATGGTCAGTTGATATTCAAAATCATTGCAGGCCTGTAAATGACACCTGCCCTGAAAACAAATCCTGGGGTCACATATCGACCAAAAAATTCAAAGGACGTCCATATTTCAAAACGACCGTTTCAAAAGGCATATTTTACGCACATTAGTGTTCTGCTTCTTTTCCTTTCTTTCCTTTTTTGTTAAAAAACACGGGAATGGAAAAAGGCATCCCTCAGAATGGGCGAAAATCGTTGCAGACGAATCAATGGACAGAGGTTTAATCTCCAATATATATAAACAGCTCATGCAGCTTAATATTAAAAAAACAAACAACCCAAAAAAAATGGGCAGAAGATCTAAAGAGACGTTTCTTCAAAGGAGACACAGAGATGGCCAAGACGCACATGAAAAGCTGCTCAACAGCACTAATTATTAGAGAAATGCAAATCAAAACTACAATGAGGTATCACCTCACACCTGTTAGAATCGGCATCATCAGAAAATCTACAAACAACCAATTCTGGGGAGGGTGTGGACAAAAGGAGCCCTCTTCCACTATTGGTGGGAATGTAAATTGATACAGTCACTATGGAGAACAGTATGGAGTTTCCTTAAAAAAACTAGAAATAGAATTACCATCTGATCCAGCAATCCCACTTCTGGGCATATACCCAGAGAAAACCGTATTTCAAAAAGGCACATTCGGGCTTCCCTGGTGGCGCAGTGGTTGGGAGTCCGCCTGCCGATGCAGGGGACGCGGGTTCGTGTCCCGGTCCGGGAGGATCCCACATGCCGTGGAGCGGCTGGGCCCGTGAGCCATGGCTGCTGGGCCAGCGCGTCCGGAGCCTGTGCTCTGCAACGGGAGAGGCCACAGCAGTGAGACGCCCGCGTACTGCAAAAAAAAAAAAAAAAAAAAAAAAAAAAAAAAGGCACATTCACCACAATGTTCGTTGCAGCACTATTTACAATAGCCAGGTAATGGAAGCAACCTAAATGCCCACAGACAGATGAATGGATAAAGATGTGGTACATATATAAAATGGAATATGACTCGGCCATAAAAAGGAATGAAACTGGGTCATTTGTAGAGACATCGATGGATCGAGAGACTGTCATACAGAATGAAGTAAGTCAGAAAGAGCAAAACAAATATTGTATATTAATGCATATATGTGGAGCCTAAAAATGGTACAGATGAACTGGTTTGCAGGGAAGAAATAGAGACACAGAGGTAGAGAACAAACGTATGGACACCAAGTGTGGGAATCCATGGGGTGGTGGTGGTGGGATGAGTTGGGAGATTGGGATTGACCTGTATACATGTATATGCATAAAATACATAACTAATAATAACGTGCTGTATAAAAACATAAATAAAATTAAATTTCAAAATTTTAAAAAATAAAATTTAAAAATAAAACAGAAAATATTCTTCCCGTCACACAGATGTATTTATAGGAATGAATTATTTCCATGCTTATATTTATAAATACATAAAAGAGGAATAAAATCTAACTTGAACCAAAAAAGAAAAAAAATTGAACCCACGAGTTATACAGAGGAAAACCCTATCACGGCACTTGCTCCAGCGGTAAACAATTCTGAAATTGGTCAGAGGTGGGGAACCATCTCCCGTGCAGCCAGCAACCCACCCCCCACGCAAGGAGCGTCCTCATTGCAAAGCTGGGGGACCGTGCCGAGGCATCTGTGAGTAAACGTGAGCTGAGCCCCAGGCCAGCTGTTGCTGAACTGTTCCCACCCTTTCCAGGTAAAACACCTGAATATGTACAAGGGCTTGAAAGCCTAGAGGAAGGACCGTGGAGCCACACCAGTGACAGCACGCAGGCCAACTTGGTGCCTGCAGGCCAGCCAGCGTGGTCCTGGACCCTGGCGCTCTTCCAGAAGCTTTCCATTGCCCTGCCTGAGATACCCCTCCTGTCCCGGCCCCCACTGCTTTTTTCCTTCCTCACCTCTGTCCGGAGAGAAATTCCAGCGGAAGGTATGGGTGACACATCCTCTTCTTTACAGGCGGCAGCCTGGCAACTCCTGCAGAAAGGCCAGCAGAACCCCACTCACACCGGGCCACCCACAAAGCTGTGGCCCCTCACTCCCTCCCACCAGCACAGCCCCGAGACTGCTGACGGGGCAGAGAATATGGAGTCAGGCACAGCTTCAGGGGCTATTGCTGCCTGGAACGCTGTTTATATTGACCTCAACAAGGCACACCTGGGGAGGGCGGGCCGGCAGGGTATGGCTGCCCAGGTCAGCTAATCCACAACCCTCAGGGAATCACATTGTTGAAAATGGACCCCGCTAAGGCAGAAGAGAAGCCAAGGGAAAAAAGGACACAATGCCATTTGCAGCACCGTAGATGAGTCTAGAAGTAATCACGTGACTTGTAGTAAGTCAGAAAGTGAAAGACACATATCATATCATATCACTTATAGGTGTTACCTAAAAATGGATACCAGGGCAGATATTTCCACGGAGAAGGGCAATCACAGATTCATTAAACAAACTTATGGTTCACCAATGGAAAGGTGTGAGGATTGGTTTCATTACGATATCGGGGTTAACAGACATATACAAACACAGGTGACATATATAATCACCAAAGACCTACAGAATACCAAGAGAGGACTACTCAACATTCTGTCATAACGTACATGGGAAAAGGATCCCAAGAAGAACAGTCATCTGTATATGTGTAAAAGAACCACATCTTCCACACCTACAACAAGCCAAACATTGTAATCAAACTTGCTGTAATAAAAAATAAAAAATTAAATTAAAAACACGAACAAGAAATAGTGAGACAAACGTGAGGGGCTTTCTCCTGGCACATTCCATTCTAAACTCCAATCTAGAACACCACTTCCACTGAGGCTCTCTTGCCCTAGTAACCAGATTTGGTAAGGGTGAACTGCTGCCACCTTGTGGCCGTTTCACACAACAGCAGCTTTAATGCCAACGCTAATGGTCAGTTGATATTCAAAATCATTGCAGGCCTGTAAATGACACCTGCCCTGAAAACAAATCCTGGGGTCACATATCGACCAAAAATTTCAAAGGACGTCCATATTTCAAAACGACCGTTTCAAAAGGCATATTTTACGCACATTAGTGTTCTGCTTCTTTTCCTTTCTTTCCTTTTTTGTTAAAAAACACGGGAATGGAAAAAGGCATCCCTCAGAATGGGCGAAAATCGTTGCAGACGAATCAATGGACAGAGGTTTAATCTCCAATATATATAAACAGCTCATGCAGCTTAATATTAAAAAAACAAACAACCCAAAAAAATGGGCAGAAGATCTAAAGAGACGTTTCTTCAAAGGAGACACAGAGATGGCCAAGACGCACATGAAAAGCTGCTCAACAGCACTAATTATTAGAGAAATGCAAATCAAAACTACAATGAGGTATCACCTCACACCTGTTAGAATCGGCATCATCAGAAAATCTACAAACAACCAATTCTGGGGAGGGTGTGGACAAAAGGAGCCCTCTTCCACTATTGGTGGGAATGTAAATTGATACAGTCACTATGGAGAACAGTATGGAGTTTCCTTAAAAAAACTAGAAATAGAATTACCATCTGATCCAGCAATCCCACTTCTGGGCATATACCCAGAGAAAACCGTATTTCAAAAAGGCACATTCACCACAATGTTCGTTGCAGCACTATTTACAATAGCCAGGTAATGGAAGCAACCTAAATGCCCACAGACAGATGAATGGATAAAGATGTGGTACATATATAAAATGGAATATGACTCGGCCATAAAAAGGAATGAAACTGGGTCATTTGTAGAGACATCGATGGATCGAGAGACTGTCATACAGAATGAAGTAAGTCAGAAAGAGGAAAACAAATATTGTATATTAATGCATATATGTGGAGCCTAAAAATGGTACAGATGAACTGGTTTGCAGGGAAGAAATAGAGACACAGAGGTAGAGAACAAACGTATGGACACCAAGTGTGGGAATCCATGGGGTGGTGGTGGTGGGATGAGTTGGGAGATTGGGATTGACCTGTATACATGTATATGCATAAAATACATAACTAATAATAACGTGCTGTATAAAAACATAAATAAAATTAAATTTCAAAATTTTAAAAAATAAAATTTAAAAAGAAAACAGAAAAAATTCTTCCCGTCACACAGATGTATTTATAGGAATGAATTATTTCCATGCTTATATTTATAAATACATAAAAGAGGAATAAAATCTAACTTGAACCAAAAAAGAAAAAAAAAATTGAACCCACGAGTTATACAGAGGAAAACCCTATCACGGCACTTGCTCCAGCGGTAAACAATTCTGAAATTGGTCAGAGGTGGGGAACCATCTCCCATACAGCCAGCCACCCACCCCCCACACAAGGAGCGTCCTCATTGCAAAGCTGGGGGACCGTGCCGAGGCATCTGTGAGTAAACGTGAGCTGAGCCCCAGGCCAGCTGCTTCTGATCGGTTCCCACCCTTTCCAGGTAAAACACCTGAATATGTACAAGGGCTTGAAAGCCTAGAGGAAGGACCGTGGAGCCACACCAGCGACAGCACGCAGGCCAACTTGGTGCCTGCAGGCCAGCCAGCGTGGTCCTGGCACCGGGCGCTCTTCCAGAAGCTTTCCATTGCCCTGCCTGAGATACCCCTCCTGTCCCGGCCCCCACTGCTTTTTTCCTTCCTCACCTCTGTCCGGAGAGAAATTCCAGCGGAAGGTATGGGTGACACATCCTCGTCTTTACAGGCGGCAGCCTGGCAACTCCTGCAGAAAGGCCAGCAGAACCCCACTCACACCGGGCCACCCACAAAGCTGTGGCCCCTCACTCCCTCCCACCAGCACAGCCCCGAGACTGCTGACGGGGCAGAGAATATGGAGTCAGGCACAGCTTCAGGGGCTATTGCTGCCTGGAGCTCTGTTTATATTGATCTCAACGAGGCACACCTGGGGAGGGCGGGCCGGCAGGGTATGGCTGCCCAGGTCAGCTAATCCACAACCCTCAGGGTATCACATTGTTGAAAATTGACCCCGCTAAGGCAGAAGAGAAGCCAAGGGAAAAAAGGACACAATGCCATTTGCAGCACCGTAGATGAGTCCAGAAGTAATCACGTGACTTGTAGTAAGTCAGAAAGTGAAAGACACATATCATATCATATCACTTATAGGTGTTACCTAAAAATGGATACCAGGGCAGATATTTCCACGGAGAAGGGCAATCACAGATTCATTAAACAAACTTATGGTTCACCAATGGAAAGGTGTGAGGATTGGTTTCATTACGATATCGGGGTTAACAGACATATACAAACACAGGTGACATATATAATCACCAAAGACCTACAGAATACCAAGAGAGGACTACTCAACATTCTGTCATAACGTACATGGGAAAAGGATCCCAAGAAGAACAGTCATCTGTATATGTGTAAAAGAACCACATCTTCCACACCTACAACAAGCCAAACATTGTAATCAAACTTGCTGTAATAAAAAATAAAAAATTAAATTAAAAACACGAACAAGAAATAGTGAGACAAACGTGAGGGGCTTTCTCCTGGCACATTCCATTCTAAACTCCAATCTAGAACACCACTTCCACTGAGGCTCTCTTGCCCTAGTAACCAGATTTGGTAAGGGTGAACTGCTGCCACCTTGTGGCCGTTTCACACAACAGCAGCTTTAATCCCAACGCTAATGGTCAGTTGATATTCAAAATCATTGCAGGCCTGTAAATGACACCTGCCCTGAAAACAAATCCTGGGGTCACATATCGACCAAAAAATTCAAAGGACGTCCATATTTCAAAACGACCGTTTCAAAAGGCATATTTTACGCACATTAGTGTTCTGCTTCTTTTCCTTTCTTTCCTTTTTTGTTAAAAAACACGGGAATGGAAAAAGGCATCCCTCAGAATGGGCGAAAATCGTTGCAGACGAATCAATGGACAGAGGTTTAATCTCCAATATATATAAACAGCTCATGCAGCTTAATATTAAAAAAACAAACAACCCAAAAAAAATGGGCAGAAGATCTAAAGAGACGTTTCTTCAAAGGAGACACAGAGATGGCCAAGACGCACATGAAAAGCTGCTCAACAGCACTAATTATTAGAGAAATGCAAATCAAAACTACAATGAGGTATCACCTCACACCTGTTAGAATCGGCATCATCAGAAAATCTACAAACAACCAATTCTGGGGAGGGTGTGGACAAAAGGAGCCCTCTTCCACTATTGGTGGGAATGTAAATTGATACAGTCACTATGGAGAACAGTATGGAGTTTCCTTAAAAAAACTAGAAATAGAATTACCATCTGATCCAGCAATCCCACTTCTGGGCATATACCCAGAGAAAACCGTATTTCAAAAAGGCACATTCACCACAATGTTCGTTGCAGCACTATTTACAATAGCCAGGTAATGGAAGCAACCTAAATGCCCACAGACAGATGAATGGATAAAGATGTGGTACATATATAAAATGGAATATGACTCGGCCATAAAAAGGAATGAAACTGGGTCATTTGTAGAGACATCGATGGATCGAGAGACTGTCATACAGAATGAAGTAAGTTAGAAAGAGGAAAACAAATATTGTATATTAATGCATATATGTGGAGCCTAAAAATGGTACAGATGAACTGGTTTGCAGGGAAGAAATAGAGACACAGAGGTAGAGAACAAACGTATGGACACCAAGTGTGGGAATCCATGGGGTGGTGGTGGTGGGATGAGTTGGGAGATTGGGATTGACCTGTATACATGTATATGCATAAAATACATAACTAATAATAACGTGCTGTATAAAAACATAAATAAAATTAAATTTCAAAATTTTAAAAAATAAAATTTAAAAATAAAACAGAAAATATTCTTCCCGTCACACAGATGTATTTATAGGAATGAATTATTTCCATGCTTATATTTATAAATACATAAAAGAGGAATAAAATCTAACTTGAACCAAAAAAGAAAAAAAATTGAACTCACGAGTTATACAGAGGAAAACCCTATCACGGCACTTGCTCCAGCGGTAAACAATTCTGAAATTGGTCAGAGGTGGGGAACCATCTCCCGTGCAGCCAGCAACCCACCCCCCACGCAAGGAGCGTCCTCATTGCAAAGCTGGGGGACCGTGCCGAGGCATCTGTGAGTAAACGTGAGCTGAGCCCCAGGCCAGCTGTTGCTGAACTGTTCCCACCCTTTCCAGGTAAAACACCTGAATATGTACAAGGGCTTGAAAGCCTAGAGGAAGGACCGTGGAGCCACACCAGTGACAGCACGCAGGCCAACTTGGTGCCTGCAGGCCAGCCAGCGTGGTCCTGGACCCTGGCGCTCTTCCAGAAGCTTTCCATTGCCCTGCCTGAGATACCCCTCCTGTCCCGGCCCCCACTGCTTTTTTCCTTCCTCACCTCTGTCCGGAGAGAAATTCCAGCGGAAGGTATGGGTGACACATCCTCTTCTTTACAGGCGGCAGCCTGGCAACTCCTGCAGAAAGGCCAGCAGAACCCCACTCACACCGGGCCACCCACAAAGCTGTGGCCCCTCACACCCACCCACCAGCACAGCCCCGAGACTGCTGACGGGGCAGAGAATATGGAGTCAGGCACAGCTTCAGGGGCTATTGCTGCCTGGAGCGCTGTTTATATTGACCTCAACGAGGCACACCTGGGGAGGGCGGGCCGGCAGGGTAAGGCTGCCCAGGTCAGCTAATCCACAACCCTCAGGGAATCACATTGTTGAAAATGGACCCCGCTAAGGCAGAAGAGAAGCCAAGGGAAAAAAGGACACAATGCCATTTGCAGCACCGTAGATGAGTCTAGAAGTAATCACGTGACTTGTAGTAAGTCAGAAAGTGAAAGACACATATCATATCATATCACTTATAGGTGTTACGTAAAAATGGATACCAGGGCAGATATTTCCACGGAGAACGGCAATCACAGATTCATTAAACAAACTTATGGTTCACCAATGGAAAGGTGTGAGGATTGGTTTCATTACGATATCGGGGTTAACAGACATATACAAACACAGGTGACATATATAATCACCAAAGACCTACAGAATACCAAGAGAGGACTACTCAACATTCTGTCATAACGTACATGGGAAAAGGATCCCAAGAAGAACAGTCATCTGTATATGTGTAAAAGAACCACATCTTCCACACCTACAACAAGCCAAACATTGTAATCAAACTTGCTGTAATAAAAAATAAAAAATTAAATTAAAAACACGAACAAGAAATAGTGAGACAAACGTGAGGGGCTTTCTCCTGGCACATTCCATTCCAAACTCCAATCTAGAACACCACTTCCACTGAGGCTCTCTTGCCCTAGTAACCAGATTTGGTAAGGGTGAACTGCTGCCACCTTGTGGCCGTTTCACACAACAGCAGCTTTAATCCCAACGCTAATGGTCAGTTGATATTCAAAATCATTGCAGGCCTGTAAATGACACCTGCCCTGAAAACAAATCCTGGGGTCACATATCGACCAAAAAATTCAAAGGACGTCCATATTTCAAAACGACCGTTTCAAAAGGCATATTTTACGCACATTAGTGTTCTGCTTCTTTTCCTTTCTTTCCTTTTTTGTTAAAAAACACGGGAATGGAAAAAGGCATCCCTCAGAATGGGCGAAAATCGTTGCAGACGAATCAATGGACAGAGGTTTAATCTCCAATATATATAAACAGCTCATGCAGCTTAATATTAAAAAAACAAACAACCCAAAAAAAATGGGCAGAAGATCTAAAGAGACGTTTCTTCAAAGGAGACACAGAGATGGCCAAGACGCACATGAAAAGCTGCTCAACAGCACTAATTATTAGAGAAATGCAAATCAAAACTACAATGAGGTATCACCTCACACCTGTTAGAATCGGCATCATCAGAAAATCTACAAACAACCAATTCTGGGGAGGGTGTGGACAAAAGGAGCCCTCTTCCACTATTGGTGGGAACGTAAATTGATACAGTCACTATGGAGAACAGTATGGAGTTTCCTTAAAAAAACTAGAAATAGAATTACCATCTGATCCAGCAATCCCACTTCTGGGCATATACCCAGAGAAAACCGTATTTCAAAAAGGCACATTCACCACAATGTTCGTTGCAGCACTATTTACAATAGCCAGGTAATGGAAGCAACCTAAATGCCCACAGACAGATGAATGGATAAAGATGTGGTACATATATAAAATGGAATATGACTCGGCCATAAAAAGGAATGAAACTGGGTCATTTGTAGAGACATCGATGGATCGAGAGACTGTCATACAGAATGAAGTAAGTCAGAAAGAGGAAAACAAATATTGTATATTAATGCATATATGTGGAGCCTAAAAATGGTACAGATGAACTGGTTTGCAGGGAAGAAATAGAGACACAGAGGTAGAGAACAAACGTATGGACACCAAGTGTGGGAATCCATGGAGTGGTGGTGGTGGGATGAGTTGGGAGATTGGGATTGACCTGTATACATGTATATGCATAAAATACATAACTAATAATAACGTGCTGTATAAAAACATAAATAAAATTAAATTTCAAAATTTTAAAAAATAAAATTTAAAATTAAAACAGAAAAAATTCTTCCCATCACACAGATGTATTTATAGGAATGAATTATTTCCATGCTTATATTTATAAATACATAAAAGAGGAATAAAATCTAACTTGAACCAAAAAAGAAAAAAAAATTGAACCCACGAGTTATACAGAGGAAAACCCTATCACGGCACTTGCTCCAGCGGTAAACAATTCTGAAATTGGTCAGAGGTGGGGAACCATCTCCCATACAGCCAGCCACCCACCCCCCACACAAGGAGTGTCCTCATTGAAAAGCTGGGGGACCGTGCCGAGGCATCTGTGAGTAAACGTGAGCTGAGCCCCAGGCCAGCTGCTTCTGATCTGTTCCCACCCTTTCCAGGTAAAACACCTGAATATGTACAAGGGCTTGAAAGCCTAGAGGAAGGACCGTGGAGCCACACCAGCGACAGCACGCAGGCCAACTTGGTGCCTGCAGGCCAGCCAGCGTGGTCCTGGCACCGGGCGCTCTTCCAGAAGCTTTCCATTGCCCTGCCTGAGATACCCCTCCTGTCCCGGCCCCCACTGCTTTTTTCCTTCCTCACCTCTGTCCGGAGAGAATTTCCAGCGGAAGGTATGGGTGACACATCCTCTTCTTTACAGGCGGCAGCCTGGCAACTCCTGCAGAAAGGCCAGCAGAACCCCACTCACACCGGGCCACCCACAAAGCTGTGGCCCCTCACTCCCTCCCACCAGCACAGCCCCGAGACTGCTGACGGGGCAGAGAATATGGAGTCAGGCACAGCTTCAGGGGCTATTGCTGCCTGGAGCGCTGTTTATATTGACCTCAACGAGGCACACCTGGGGAGGGCGGGCCGGCAGGGTAAGGCTGCCCAGGTCAGCTAATCCACAACCCTCAGGGAATCACATTGTTGAAAATGGACCCCGCTAAGGCAGAAGAGAAGCCAAGGGAAAAAAGGACACAATGCCATTTGCAGCACCGTAGATGAGTCTAGAAGTAATCACGTGACTTGTAGTAAGTCAGAAAGTGAAAGACACATATCATATCATATCACTTATAGGTGTTACCTAAAAATGGATACCAGGGCAGATATTTCCACGGAGAAGGGCAATCACAGATTCATTAAACAAACTTATGGTTCACCAATGGAAAGGTGTGAGGATTGGTTTCATTACGATATCGGGGTTAACAGACATATACAAACACAGGTGACATATATAATCACCAAAGACCTACAGAATACCAAGAGAGGACTACTCAACATTCTGTCATAACGTACATGGGAAAAGGATCCCAAGAAGAACAGTCATCTGTATATGTGTAAAAGAACCACATCTTCCACACCTACAACAAGCCAAACATTGTAATCAAACTTGCTGTAATAAAAAATAAAAAATTAAATTAAAAACACGAACAAGAAATAGTGAGACAAACGTGAGGGGCTTTCTCCTGGCACATTCCATTCTAAACTCCAATCTAGAACACCACTTCCACTGAGGCTCTCTTGCCCTAGTAACCAGATTTGGTAAGGGTGAACTGCTGCCACCTTGTGGCCGTTTCACACAACAGCAGCTTTAATCCCAACGCTAATGGTCAGTTGATATTCAAAATCATTGCAGGCCTGTAAATGACACCTGCCCTGAAAACAAATCCTGGGGTCACATATCGACCAAAAAATTCAAAGGACGTCCATATTTCAAAACGACCGTTTCAAAAGGCATATTTTACGCACATTAGTGTTCTGCTTCTTTTCCTTTCTTTCCTTTTTTGTTAAAAAACACGGGAATGGAAAAAGGCATCCCTCAGAATGGGCGAAAATCGTTGCAGACGAATCAATGGACAGAGGTTTAATCTCCAATATATATAAACAGCTCATGCAGCTTAATATTAAAAAAACAAACAACCCAAAAAAAATGGGCAGAAGATCTAAAGAGACGTTTCTTCAAAGGAGACACAGAGATGGCCAAGACGCACATGAAAAGCTGCTCAACAGCACTAATTATTAGAGAAATGCAAATCAAAACTACAATGAGGTATCACCTCACACCTGTTAGAATCGGCATCATCAGAAAATCTACAAACAACCAATTCTGGGGAGGGTGTGGACAAAAGGAGCCCTCTTCCACTATTGGTGGGAATGTAAATTGATACAGTCACTATGGAGAACAGTATGGAGTTTCCTTAAAAAAACTAGAAATAGAATTACCATCTGATCCAGCAATCCCACTTCTGGGCATATACCCAGAGAAAACCGTATTTCAAAAAGGCACATTCACCACAATGTTCGTTGCAGCACTATTTACAATAGCCAGGTAATGGAAGCAACCTAAATGCCCACAGACAGATGAATGGATAAAGATGTGGTACATATATAAAATGGAATATGACTCGGCCATAAAAAGGAATGAAACTGGGTCATTTGTAGAGACATCGATGGATCGAGAGACTGTCATACAGAATGAAGTAAGTCAGAAAGAGGAAAACAAATATTGTATATTAATGCATATATGTGGAGCCTAAAAATGGTACAGATGAACTGGTTTGCAGGGAAGAAATAGAGACACAGAGGTAGAGAACAAACGTATGGACACCAAGTGTGGGAATCCATGGGGTGGTGGTGGTGGGATGAGTTGGGAGATTGGGATTGACCTGTATACATGTATATGCATAAAATACATAACTAATAATAACGTGCTGTATAAAAACATAAATAAAATTAAATTTCAAAATTTTAAAAAATAAAATTTAAAAAGAAAACAGAAAAAATTCTTCCCGTCACACAGATGTATTTATAGGAATGAATTATTTCCATGCTTATATTTATAAATACATAAAAGAGGAATAAAATCTAACTTGAACCAAAAAAGAAAAAAAAAATTGAACCCACGAGTTATACAGAGGAAAACCCTATCACGGCACTTGCTCCAGCGGTAAACAATTCTGAAATTGGTCAGAGGTGGGGAACCATCTCCCATACAGCCAGCCACCCACCCCCCACACAAGGAGCGTCCTCATTGAAAAGCTGGGGGACCGTGCCGAGGCATCTGTGAGTAAACGTGAGCTGAGCCCCAGGCCAGCTGCTTCTGATCTGTTCCCACCCTTTCCAGGTAAAACACCTGAATATGTACAAGGGCTTGAAAGCCTAGAGGAAGGACCGTGGAGCCACACCAGCGACAGCACGCAGGCCAACTTGGTGCCTGCAGGCCAGCCAGCGTGGTCCTGGCACCGGGCGCTCTTCCAGAAGCTTTCCATTGCCCTGCCTGAGATACCCCTCCTGTCCCGGCCCCCACTGCTTTTTTCCTTCCTCACCTCTGTCCGGAGAGAAATTCCAGCGGAAGGTATGGGTGACACATCCTCGTCTTTACAGGCGGCAGCCTGGCAACTCCTGCAGAAAGGCCAGCAGAACCCCACTCACACCGGGCCACCCACAAAGCTGTGGCCCCTCACTCCCTCCCACCAGCACAGCCCCGAGACTGCTGACGGGGCAGAGAATATGGAGTCAGGCACAGCTTCAGGGGCTATTGCTGCCTGGAGCTCTGTTTATATTGATCTCAACGAGGCACACCTGGGGAGGGCGGGCCGGCAGGGTATGGCTGCCCAGGTCAGCTAATCCACAACCCTCAGGGTATCACATTGTTGAAAATGGACCCCGCTAAGGCAGAAGAGAAGCCAAGGGAAAAAAGGACACAATGCCATTTGCAGCACCGTAGATGAGTCTAGAAGTAATCACGTGACTTGTAGTAAGTCAGAAAGTGAAAGACACATATCATATCATATCACTTATAGGTGTTACCTAAAAATGGATACCAGGGCAGATATTTCCACGGAGAAGGGCAATCACAGATTCATTAAACAAACTTATGGTTCACCAATGGAAAGGTGTGAGGATTGGTTTCATTACGATATCGGGGTTAACAGACATATACAAACACAGGTGACATATATAATCACCAAAGACCTACAGAATACCAAGAGAGGACTACTCAACATTCTGTCATAACGTACATGGGAAAAGGATCCCAAGAAGAACAGTCATCTGTATATGTGTAAAAGAACCACATCTTCCACACCTACAACAAGCCAAACATTGTAATCAAACTTGCTGTAATAAAAAATAAAAAATTAAATTAAAAACACGAACAAGAAATAGTGAGACAAACGTGAGGGGCTTTCTCCTGGCACATTCCATTCTAAACTCCAATCTAGAACACCACTTCCACTGAGGCTCTCTTGCCCTAGTAACCAGATTTGGTAAGGGTGAACTGCTGCCACCTTGTGGCCGTTTCACACAACAGCAGCTTTAATCCCAACGCTAATGGTCAGTTGATATTCAAAATCATTGCAGGCCTGTAAATGACACCTGCCCTGAAAACAAATCCTGGGGTCACATATCGACCAAAAAATTCAAAGGACGTCCATATTTCAAAACGACCGTTTCAAAAGGCATATTTTACGCACATTAGTGTTCTGCTTCTTTTCCTTTCTTTCCTTTTTTGTTAAAAAACACGGGAATGGAAAAAGGCATCCCTCAGAATGGGCGAAAATCGTTGCAGACGAATCAATGGACAGAGGTTTAATCTCCAATATATATAAACAGCTCATGCAGCTTAATATTAAAAAAACAAACAACCCAAAAAAAATGGGCAGAAGATCTAAAGAGACGTTTCTTCAAAGGAGACACAGAGATGGCCAAGACGCACATGAAAAGCTGCTCAACAGCACTAATTATTAGAGAAATGCAAATCAAAACTACAATGAGGTATCACCTCACACCTGTTAGAATCGGCATCATCAGAAAATCTACAAACAACCAATTCTGGGGAGGGTGTGGACAAAAGGAGCCCTCTTCCACTATTGGTGGGAATGTAAATTGATACAGTCACTATGGAGAACAGTATGGAGTTTCCTTAAAAAAACTAGAAATAGAATTACCATCTGATCCAGCAATCCCACTTCTGGGCATATACCCAGAGAAAACCGTATTTCAAAAAGGCACATTCACCACAATGTTCGTTGCAGCACTATTTACAATAGCCAGGTAATGGAAGCAACCTAAATGCCCACAGACAGATGAATGGATAAAGATGTGGTACATATATAAAATGGAATATGACTCGGCCATAAAAAGGAATGAAACTGGGTCATTTGTAGAGACATCGATGGATCGAGAGACTGTCATACAGAATGAAGTAAGTCAGAAAGAGGAAAGCAAATATTGTATATTAATGCATATATGTGGAGCCTAAAAATGGTACAGATGAACTGGTTTGCAGGGAAGAAATAGAGACACAGAGGTAGAGAACAAACGTATGGACACCAAGTGTGGGAATCCATGGGGTGGTGGTGGTGGGATGAGTTGGGAGATTGGGATTGACCTGTATACATGTATATGCATAAAATACATAACTAATAATAACGTGCTGTATAAAAACATAAATAAAATTAAATTTCAAAATTTTAAAAAATAAAATTTAAAAATAAAACAGAAAATATTCTTCCCGTCACACAGATGTATTTATAGGAATGAATTATTTCCATGCTTATATTTATAAATACATAAAAGAGGAATAAAATCTAACTTGAACCAAAAAAGAAAAAAAATTGAACTCACGAGTTATACAGAGGAAAACCCTATCACGGCACTTGCTCCAGCGGTAAACAATTCTGAAATTGGTCAGAGGTGGGGAACCATCTCCCGTGCAGCCAGCAACCCACCCCCCACGCAAGGAGCGTCCTCATTGCAAAGCTGGGGGACCGTGCCGAGGCATCTGTGAGTAAACGTGAGCTGAGCCCCAGGCCAGCTGTTGCTGAACTGTTCCCACCCTTTCCAGGTAAAACACCTGAATATGTACAAGGGCTTGAAAGCCTAGAGGAAGGACCGTGGAGCCACACCAGTGACAGCACGCAGGCCAACTTGGTGCCTGCAGGCCAGCCAGCGTGGTCCTGGACCCTGGCGCTCTTCCAGAAGCTTTCCATTGCCCTGCCTGAGATACCCCTCCTGTCCCGGCCCCCCACTGCTTTTTTCCTTCCTCACCTCTGTCCGGAGAGAAATTCCAGCGGAAGGTATGGGTGACACATCCTCTTCTTTACAGGCGGCAGCCTGGCAACTCCTGCAGAAAGGCCAGCAGAACCCCACTCACACCGGGCCACCCACAAAGCTGTGGCCCCTCACACCCACCCACCAGCACAGCCCCGAGACTGCTGACGGGGCAGAGAATATGGAGTCAGGCACAGCTTCAGGGGCTATTGCTGCCTGGAGCGCTGTTTTTATTGAACACAAGGAGGCACACCTGGGGAGGGCGGGCCGGCAGGGTAAGGCTGCCCAGGTCAGCTAATCCACAACCCTCAGGGAATCACATTGTTGAAAATGGACCCCGCTAAGGCAGAAGAGAAGCCAAGGGAAAAAAGGACACAATGCCATTTGCAGCACCGTAGATGAGTCTAGAAGTAATCACGTGACTTGTAGTAAGTCAGAAAGTGAAAGACACATATCATATCATATCACTTATAGGTGTTACGTAAAAATGGATACCAGGGCAGATATTTCCACGGAGAACGGCAATCACAGTTTCATTAAACAAACTTATGGTTCACCAATGGAAAGGTGTGAGGATTGGTTTCATTACGATATCGGGGTTAACAGACATATACAAACACAGGTGACATATATAATCACCAAAGACCTACAGAATACCAAGAGAGGACTACTCAACATTCTGTCATAACGTACATGGGAAAAGGATCCCAAGAAGAACAGTCATCTGTATATGTGTAAAAGAACCACATCTTCCACACCTACAACAAGCCAAACATTGTAATCAAACTTGCTGTAATAAAAAATAAAAAATTAAATTAAAAAGACGAACAAGAAATAGTGAGACAAACGTGAGGGGCTTTCTCCTGGCACATTCCATTCCAAACTCCAATCTAGAACACCACTTCCACTGAGGCTCTCTTGCCCTAGTAACCAGATTTGGTAAGGGTGAACTGCTGCCACCTTGTGGCCGTTTCACACAACAGCAGCTTTAATCCCAACGCTAATGGTCAGTTGATATTCAAAATCATTGCAGGCCTGTAAATGACACCTGCCCTGAAAACAAATCCTGGGGTCACATATCGACCAAAAAATTCAAAGGACGTCCATATTTCAAAACGACCGTTTCAAAAGGCATATTTTACGCACATTAGTGTTCTGCTTCTTTTCCTTTCTTTCCTTTTTTGTTAAAAAACACGGGAATGGAAAAAGGCATCCCTCAGAATGGGCGAAAATCGTTGCAGACGAATCAATGGACAGAGGTTTAATCTCCAATATATATAAACAGCTCATGCAGCTTAATATTAAAAAAACAAACAACCCAAAAAAAATGGGCAGAAGATCTAAAGAGACGTTTCTTCAAAGGAGACACAGAGATGGCCAAGACGCACATGAAAAGCTGCTCAACAGCACTAATTATTAGAGAAATGCAAATCAAAACTACAATGAGGTATCACCTCACACCTGTTAGAATCGGCATCATCAGAAAATCTACAAACAACCAATTCTGGGGAGGGTGTGGACAAAAGGAGCCCTCTTCCACTATTGGTGGGAATGTAAATTGATACAGTCACTATGGAGAACAGTATGGAGTTTCCTTAAAAAAACTAGAAATAGAATTACCATCTGATCCAGCAATCCCACTTCTGGGCATATACCCAGAGAAAACCGTATTTCAAAAAGGCACATTCACCACAATGTTCGTTGCAGCACTATTTACAATAGCCAGGTAATGGAAGCAACCTAAATGCCCACAGACAGATGAATGGATAAAGATGTGGTACATATATAAAATGGAATATGACTCGGCCATAAAAAGGAATGAAACTGGGTCATTTGTAGAGACATCGATGGATCGAGAGACTGTCATACAGAATGAAGTAAGTCAGAAAGAGGAAAGCAAATATTGTATATTAATGCATATATGTGGAGCCTAAAAATGGTACAGATGAACTGGTTTGCAGGGAAGAAATAGAGACACAGAGGTAGAGAACAAACGTATGGACACCAAGTGTGGGAATCCATGGGGTGGTGGTGGTGGGATGAGTTGGGAGATTGGGATTGACCTGTATACATGTATATGCATAAAATACATAACTAATAATAACGTGCTGTATAAAAACATAAATAAAATTAAATTTCAAAATTTTAAAAAATAAAATTTAAAAATAAAACAGAAAATATTCTTCCCGTCACACAGATGTATTTATAGGAATGAATTATTTCCATGCTTATATTTATAAATACATAAAAGAGGAATAAAATCTAACTTGAACCAAAAAAGAAAAAAAATTGAACTCACGAGTTATACAGAGGAAAACCCTATCACGGCACTTGCTCCAGCGGTAAACAATTCTGAAATTGGTCAGAGGTGGGGAACCATCTCCCGTGCAGCCAGCAACCCACCCCCCACGCAAGGAGCGTCCTCATTGCAAAGCTGGGGGACCGTGCCGAGGCATCTGTGAGTAAACGTGAGCTGAGCCCCAGGCCAGCTGTTGCTGAACTGTTCCCACCCTTTCCAGGTAAAACACCTGAATATGTACAAGGGCTTGAAAGCCTAGAGGAAGGACCGTGGAGCCACACCAGTGACAGCACGCAGGCCAACTTGGTGCCTGCAGGCCAGCCAGCGTGGTCCTGGACCCTGGCGCTCTTCCAGAAGCTTTCCATTGCCCTGCCTGAGATACCCCTCCTGTCCCGGCCCCCCACTGCTTTTTTCCTTCCTCACCTCTGTCCGGAGAGAAATTCCAGCGGAAGGTATGGGTGACACATCCTCTTCTTTACAGGCGGCAGCCTGGCAACTCCTGCAGAAAGGCCAGCAGAACCCCACTCACACCGGGCCACCCACAAAGCTGTGGCCCCTCACACCCACCCACCAGCACAGCCCCGAGACTGCTGACGGGGCAGAGAATATGGAGTCAGGCACAGCTTCAGGGGCTATTGCTGCCTGGAGCGCTGTTTTTATTGAACACAAGGAGGCACACCTGGGGAGGGCGGGCCGGCAGGGTAAGGCTGCCCAGGTCAGCTAATCCACAACCCTCAGGGAATCACATTGTTGAAAATGGACCCCGCTAAGGCAGAAGAGAAGCCAAGGGAAAAAAGGACACAATGCCATTTGCAGCACCGTAGATGAGTCTAGAAGTAATCACGTGACTTGTAGTAAGTCAGAAAGTGAAAGACACATATCATATCATATCACTTATAGGTGTTACGTAAAAATGGATACCAGGGCAGATATTTCCACGGAGAACGGCAATCACAGTTTCATTAAACAAACTTATGGTTCACCAATGGAAAGGTGTGAGGATTGGTTTCATTACGATATCGGGGTTAACAGACATATACAAACACAGGTGACATATATAATCACCAAAGACCTACAGAATACCAAGAGAGGACTACTCAACATTCTGTCATAACGTACATGGGAAAAGGATCCCAAGAAGAACAGTCATCTGTATATGTGTAAAAGAACCACATCTTCCACACCTACAACAAGCCAAACATTGTAATCAAACTTGCTGTAATAAAAAATAAAAAATTAAATTAAAAAGACGAACAAGAAATAGTGAGACAAACGTGAGGGGCTTTCTCCTGGCACATTCCATTCCAAACTCCAATCTAGAACACCACTTCCACTGAGGCTCTCTTGCCCTAGTAACCAGATTTGGTAAGGGTGAACTGCTGCCACCTTGTGGCCGTTTCACACAACAGCAGCTTTAATCCCAACGCTAATGGTCAGTTGATATTCAAAATCATTGCAGGCCTGTAAATGACACCTGCCCTGAAAACAAATCCTGGGGTCACATATCGACCAAAAAATTCAAAGGACGTCCATATTTCAAAACGACCGTTTCAAAAGGCATATTTTACGCACATTAGTGTTCTGCTTCTTTTCCTTTCTTTCCTTTTTTGTTAAAAAACACGGGAATGGAAAAAGGCATCCCTCAGAATGGGCGAAAATCGTTGCAGACGAATCAATGGACAGAGGTTTAATCTCCAATATATATAAACAGCTCATGCAGCTTAATATTAAAAAAACAAACAACCCAAAAAAATGGGCAGAAGATCTAAAGAGACGTTTCTTCAAAGGAGACACAGAGATGGCCAAGACGCACATGAAAAGCTGCTCAACAGCACTAATTATTAGAGAAATGCAAATCAAAACTACAATGAGGTATCACCTCACACCTGTTAGAATCGGCATCATCAGAAAATCTACAAACAACCAATTCTGGGGAGGGTGTGGACAAAAGGAGCCCTCTTCCACTATTGGTGGGAATGTAAATTGATACAGTCACTATGGAGAACAGTATGGAGTTTCCTTAAAAAAACTAGAAATAGAATTACCATCTGATCCAGCAATCCCACTTCTGGGCATATACCCAGAGAAAACCGTATTTCAAAAAGGCACATTCACCACAATGTTCGTTGCAGCACTATTTACAATAGCCAGGTAATGGAAGCAACCTAAATGCCCACAGACAGATGAATGGATAAAGATGTGGTACATATATAAAATGGAATATGACTCGGCCATAAAAAGGAATGAAACTGGGTCATTTGTAGAGACATCGATGGATCGAGAGACTGTCATACAGAATGAAGTAAGTCAGAAAGAGGAAAACAAATATTGTATATTAATGCATATATGTGGAGCCTAAAAATGGTACAGATGAACTGGTTTGCAGGGAAGAAATAGAGACACAGAGGTAGAGAACAAACGTATGGACACCAAGTGTGGGAATCCATGGGGTGGTGGTGGTGGGATGAGTTGGGAGATTGGGATTGACCTGTATACATGTATATGCATAAAATACATAACTAATAATAACGTGCTGTATAAAAACATAAATAAAATTAAATTTCAAAATTTTAAAAAATAAAATTTAAAATTAAAACAGAAAAAATTCTTCCCGTCACACAGATGTATTTATAGGAATGAATTATTTCCATGCTTATATTTATAAATACATAAAAGAGGAATAAAATCTAACTTGAACCAAAAAAGAAAAAAAAATTGAACCCACGAGTTATACAGAGGAAAACCCTATCACGGCACTTGCTCCAGCGGTAAACAATTCTGAAATTGGTCAGAGGTGGGGAACCATCTCCCATACAGCCAGCCACCCACCCCCCACACAAGGAGTGTCCTCATTGAAAAGCTGGGGGACCGTGCCGAGGCATCTGTGAGTAAACGTGAGCTGAGCCCCAGGCCAGCTGCTTCTGATCTGTTCCCACCCTTTCCAGGTAAAACACCTGAATATGTACAAGGGCTTGAAAGCCTAGAGGAAGGACCGTGGAGCCACACCAGTGACAGCACGCAGGCCATCTTGGTGCCTGCAGGCCAGCCAGCGTGGTCCTGGACCCTGGCGCTCTTCCAGAAGCTTTCCATTGCCCTGCCTGAGATACCCCTCCTGTCCCGGCCCCCACTGCTTTTTTCCTTCCTCACCTCTGTCCGGAGAGAAATTCCAGCGGAAGGTATGGGTGACACATCCTCTTCTTTACAGGCGGCAGCCTGGCAACTCCTGCAGAAAGGCCAGCAGAACCCCACTCACACCGGGCCACCCACAAAGCTGTGGCCCCTCACTCCCTCCCACCAGCACAGCCCCGAGACTGCTGACGGGGCAGAGAATATGGAGTCAGGCACAGCTTCAGGGGCTATTGCTGCCTGGAGCTCTGTTTATATTGATCTCAACGAGGCACACCTGGGGAGGGCGGGCCGGCAGGGTATGGCTGCCCAGGTCAGCTAATCCACAACCCTCAGGGTATCACATTGTTGAAAATGGACCCCGCTAAGGCAGAAGAGAAGCCAAGGGAAAAAAGGACACAATGCCATTTGCAGCACCGTAGATGAGTCTAGAAGTAATCACGTGACTTGTAGTAAGTCAGAAAGTGAAAGACACATATCATATCATATCACTTATAGGTGTTACCTAAAAATGGATACCAGGGCAGATATTTCCACGGAGAACGGCAATCACAGATTCATTAAACAAACTTATGGTTCACCAATGGAAAGGTGTGAGGATTGGTTTCATTACGATATCGGGGTTAACAGACATATACAAACACAGGTGACATATATAATCACCAAAGACCTACAGAATACCAAGAGAGGACTACTCAACATTCTGTCATAACGTACATGGGAAAAGGATCCCAAGAAGAACAGTCATCTGTATATGTGTAAAAGAACCACATCTTCCACACCTACAACAAGCCAAACATTGTAATCAAACTTGCTGTAATAAAAAATAAAAAATTAAATTAAAAACACGAACAAGAAATAGTGAGACAAACGTGAGGGGCTTTCTCCTGGCACATTCCATTCCAAACTCCAATCTAGAACACCACTTCCACTGAGGCTCTCTTGCCCTAGTAACCAGATTTGGTAAGGGTGAACTGCTGCCACCTTGTGGCCGTTTCACACAACAGCAGCTTTAATCCCAACGCTAATGGTCAGTTGATATTCAAAATCATTGCAGGCCTGTAAATGACACCTGCCCTGAAAACAAATCCTGGGGTCACATATCGACCAAAAAATTCAAAGGACGTCCATATTTCAAAACGACCGTTTCAAAAGGCATATTTTACGCACATTAGTGTTCTGCTTCTTTTCCTTTCTTTCCTTTTTTGTTAAAAAACACGGGAATGGAAAAAGGCATCCCTCAGAATGGGCGAAAATCGTTGCAGACGAATCAATGGACAGAGGTTTAATCTCCAATATATATAAACAGCTCATGCAGCTTAATATTAAAAAAACAAACA